>NC_081140.1:22228117-22528117 GCF_958295425.1 Solea solea | reverse complement strand
TACCTTAATTTTACCCAGAAACTCTTCAGAAGATTAAAAATCTATCTTAAAGGAAGGAGATTTTGTTGGTTCACTGACTTGTAAAGGAGAGAATTTATTTGCACTCTGCTCCTAAACCTCTGTCCTTGGATTATGGAACTTTGAGCAGTTCACGCTACAAGAAGTGAGTCAGAAAAGCTCAAACTGACAGAATTATTTATATTATAAATGCTAAACATCGGGCCAAATGAAAAGACTTGAAAGTCATCAAACGTCTCCCTTTTGTTGTGTCGCGTTTTACTGCAGCGACAACATGTGCCGCAACAGTTACATGCTGTTGCTTTAGCGCCGGCTTAGGCAACATGTGTTTGGTGTTATCGATCACTAATCCCTCAATAATCTCTCAGCAGCATAATGGAAATCAAGTGATCTGAGCCAGATCCAGACTTGTGCTCCTCCTCCTCCTCTAAGACTTTCAGGTTGTGATGTGAAACTGCCTTTGCCTCGCCTCAGACATGTTAATGTAGTGGGGGGAGGGGCTTAGTATAGAGAGCTAAAATGTTGGTTTTTAATCAACCTGGAGATGAGACTCATTAGTCAGTGACTCTTCTAGTGACCCCCGTCTATTGCAGCCTTAATGGCATCAATTTCATAGCCATTGGTTATCAGATTTAACCAAAACGTTCTATTTAATCAAGTGCATCATTGGTAATAATGGAGTTTGATGGTGACGGTGTCTTTTAATTATTTCCACTGTGTGTTTGGGTAACGGTGCCGCTTTTAGAAAATCCTCAAACTCCCCTGCACACAATTAACAGCTGATGTGAGCGTTCTCCTCCCGCTTGGCTGCTCATCTTAATAGTCTGTTTACACGTGTGGTTTAATTATTTACTTTAGTTTCCCCCCTGAAAACATTCGACATTCTGAGTAGTTACATTTCTTTCTTCGTCCTCTCGTTCATTAGGGGACCCACTCCAGTCTTCCATGGCAACACAGCCCAGTCGTTTCCCCGACTACCTGGACGCCATCCCGGGAACAGATGTGGACCTGGGCACCTTAGAGAGTGAGAGCATGGCGGTGGAGGGCGAGGAGCTCATGCCCAGCCTGCAGGAGGCGCTCAGCTCCGACATCCTCAACGACATGGAGTCCGTGCTGGCAGCTACCAAGATCGACAAGGAGAGCTTCCTCACATGGTTATAGAAGGCCAGAGCGGGGCGCATTCCTGACTCCTCCCTCTACACTCTGAACTGCTGCCTGCTCTGAGATCTGTGAAGGAATCATAGATGCTTTTTACAAGACATTTCAGCAAGCCTCTCTGGACTTCTGTCTCAGTGCGTAAGGCCACACCTCTCCCTGAGGCAGTGTTCCCGTAACTCTTTTTCTCTTTTCACTCGTGTATTATCTCTTTATTTTGTCTGTGTCTTCAAGGCTGGCCCATGAACAGACAATTGTGCAAAAAAGGGTCCCCACATCTTTCACAGGTCTATCAGTGAATCTTTTACCTAGAGAAGGAGTCGCTCCTTCCTCCTGTTCTCCCCTCGTCTTACCTGAGCTTTGCAGACCTGCGTCACTCCTGCAAGGACTGCTGATCGGCGCCACTGGTGCCTCTTCTTTCTCGCAGCACAGCGTGAAGCAGCACCACTTGAACTGTGTGTGTGTGGGACTTTTGCATTATTTCTTTAGCTCGAGTAGCTTTATATTTGGCCTTGTACGTTGTTTTTTTGTTGTTTTTCATTGTGTTCAACAAGCCTGAGAAACCAAAAATGATGTATTCGTAGCATAATGAACAATACTGATTTGGAAGTAAAGGTTAACTAACGCAAGGCCCAGTTTGGACGTGACGCTTTGCTGCGAGGGCGGGCTGAGGGTCGGAGCCTGGGGACCGATTACATTGCTGCTTGGCTGTGCCAGCAAGTCTAAGTTAAACCTTTGATAGATCAAGTGCCTTCAGTTGTATTTTTTTTGAGACGCGAGCACCACAAACAAGTTTCTGTACCGCGATAAGCATTAGGCTGCGTTCACAAACATCAGCCACACTTTTCCTCTATCTAATGTTCAATAATCAGAATTGTATTTGTTGTTTTATAAACACATAAGGGGATTTAGGGAATAACTTTTTTTTGTTTTGTTTTTTTATCACAGTCTTATCCAAGCCTAACTCATAATTCTTTTTTTTTTTTTTTTGGTTTTATCTTTTTTAGTACTATCTTTATTTTTAGGTTACTACATATGTATGATAGCGTAGATCAAACGGCATTTGTGCTTTTGCTCTTAATTTCTTTCCTAGAGGAGTTTATACGTTTAACAGGGTCGACTGTTATCACAGCACCTCACCTCACCAAGAAGAAGTCTGCCAAGACACAGATGGATACAGTTATGACTTCATTTCCTCTCTCTTATTTACTTATATACATATTAGTGTGATTGTTTTTTTGTTTTTTTTTTGTGTTGTTGTTGATCACACGCAGCTTCTTACTTATCGTATCCTTTTCCTAAACATTAACCAAAAAAAGAAAAGAAAAAAGAAATCTCTTGGCTAAACAGAAACTATAGCTCTTTGATCAAATATACCAGAGTTACAAATTGTCCTCCTAAAGAGAGAGGGGGCGGAGCTTAGCCCCAGAGTGCGATGCCGTGCAATGTGTTGAGATGACGGATTTAAAGGCTACAGCTTGGTGAAGAAGTCGAAGCAGGTTTAAGAGTCATGTCGAGGGGTAACGTCGAAGGTCGGGGGGGGGGGGTTTGACTGACTGTTAGTGAGTTATGTGGATTTTAAATTTCTTTCTTTTCATGATTAAGAAAACAATCAGTTATTATCTCAGTAAGGAATTGTGGCGGCAAATTCCAAAGATGTTTTTTTTTTGTTGTTGTTCGTTTGTTCGTTCGTTTGTTTGTAAGTAACACCAACACTAATTCTTGCTTCCACTTTCACAGAGTCCAGAAAATGACATGTAAATCAGCCTCTGTATGAACAAACTTGTATAAGCTAATGAGAAAATCAATGTAGGTTGTTGTTTTTTTTAAAGTGTTCGTGGTCACGTCGGAGTCTGTAGCTCTCTTCTTTCTTTCTTTTTTTAGTCAACGTGGTTGTTTTGAGTGACTAACCCTGAGACTTAAAGGAGGAGAGGCAAGTTTCTTTCTCTTTCTTTTTATCTTCTGTAAAGGGCTCACATGTTTACATGCTCTCTGAGTAAAAGAATGGCTACAGTCGCAGTGGAGACAACACACACACACCGACAACTCTCTCATAATCATGTTATGCTGATGTTTACACCACAACTACATTTGTTTTAATTGGTGCAGTAACCTCTGAATAATCAGGCTGCCACGCGTGCCCTTGGTTGATGCCTCGCAGGATGCCACAACAACTCTGTTGCCAACAATTACATAATTGGTAGCATTACCTTGATGGAACAATATGTTTTTAGATTTGAGAACATGAACTTTTTTTATTATTATTATTATTATTGTTCTGTGCAAAAAACCTCTTTTTTCTTTTCCTTTTTTTTTAGTTTTGATTTTATTGATCACTAAAATCATGTTGATGATGGATAAAGATGGATAAACAGTGTTGGTGAGAACAATGCAACTAAAATGAGTGGTACACTGCAGTGCTTGTATTGCACGGCGACAAGAGTTTTCATTTTGATGCAACGACGCATTTTGTCACAAACCTGATTTTATGCTTACTTAGTGTGTAACTGTCCGAGCGTATTAGCTGTCGACCGTCGGTGTAGCAGTAGAACTAATCACACAAGTTAAAGGATTTTGTATTTAGAGTTTTCTAAATGCACATGAAATGATTTATACTCATTAATGATCTATTCGTTTTTTGATAGATATGTGCATGTGTTTTTAGAACAATAAATTCTGTTACATTATATTCTTTCTTCATATGATACTTTGAAATTGACCTGAAATAAACTATATACTTTGTGGTAATATTTTCCACCGTGTGGTTTGTGTTTTGGAGAATAAATTATGCGTTCATTATAATATACAGCTGAATCTGACAAAATGTTAAATTACATTGGAATATTCTTATCCTTTGCTTTATTCTATAGCTTCATTTATTATTACACATGTACAGTGCTTAACAAATGTATTAGACCACCACCCAATGTAATGTTTATGCCCCAGCTGCCCTAAATCCACAGCATAGGTAAGTATCGAAATCAATTTTTTTGTGTTTCTGTAATGGTTAATGCACCAGTTATTATATTTTAGCATTAAAATATTATTTTGGTTAAAGAGCTTCTGCATACTGGTGAGTTAACTTATACACAAAAAGTTCTTTTTAATGCTAAAATATAATTATTGTTACTGATGTGTTTTCATACTTACTATATATTGTTGATCGATAAAACAAACACTTTTATTTTTAAATTCTGTGACTGCAGTGAAATTACTTTCAGATCGGATATTCGATGGACATTCGCCCGAGATGTAGCGGCATCCTCCTCCGTTTGCACCCAGGGATAGCTGCACAATGACAGCTTGTTCATTGTCCGACCCGACGCTCTTCACCACTGTGGTCTCATTTAAGGACCACCAACAAATGACCATTTAAATGCTAACCCTCTTCGACCAAAAGTTGAAAAAGTCATAGTTTAGTATGTCATCCAAAATTTGACAAAAAAGTAATAGGTTAGTATGTCGTCCAAAATTTGACCAAAAAGTCATAGGTAAGTATGTCGCCCAAAATTTGACAAAAAAGTCATACTACAGTATGTCGTCCAAAATTTGACCAAAAAGTCATAGGTTAGTATGTCGTCCAAAAATTGACAAAAAAATCATAGGTTAGTATGTCGTCCAAAAATTGACAAAAAAGTCATAGGTTAGTATGTGGTCCAAAATCTGACCAAAAAGTCATAGGTTAGTATGTCGTCCAAAATTTTACCAAAAAGTCATAGGTTAGTATGTCGTCCAAAATTTGACCAAAAAGTCATAGGTTAGTATGTCTTCCAAAAATTGACAAAAAAGTCATAGGTTAGTATGTCGTCTAAGAATTGACAAAAAAGTCATAGGTTAGTATGTTGTCCAACATTTGACCAAAAAGTCATAGGTTAGTATGTCGTCCAAAATTTGACCAAAAAGTCATAGGTTAGTATGTCGTCCAAAATTTGACAAAAAAGTCATACTATAGTATGTCGTCTAAAAATTGACAAAAAAGTCATACTATAGTATGTGGTCCAAAATCTGACAAAAAAGTCATACTATAGTATGTCGTCTAAAAATTGACAAAAAAGTCATAGGTTACTATGTCGTCCAAAATTTGACAAAAAAGTCATAGGTTAGTATGTCGTCCAAAGATTGACCAAAAAGTCATAGGTTAGTATGTCTTCCAAAATGTGACAAAAAGTCATAGGTTAGTATGTCGTCCAAAATTTGACCAAAAAGTCATAGGTTAGTATGTCGTCCAAAATTTGACAAAAAAGTCATACCATAGTATGTCGTCTAAAAATTGACAAAAAAGTCATAGGTTAGTATGTCGTCCAAAATTTGACCAAAAAGTCATAGGTTAGTATGTCGTCCAAAATTTGACCAAAAAGTCATAGGTTAGTATGTCGTCCAAAATTTGACAAAAAAGTCATAGGTTAGTATGTCATCTAAAAATTGACAAAAAAGTCATAGGTTAGTATGTCGTCCAAAATGTGACAAAAAAGTCATAGGTTAGTATGTCGTCCAAAAATTGACCAAAAAGTCATAGGTTAGTATGTCGTCCAAAATTTGACAAAAAAGTCATAGGTTAGTATGTCGTCCAAAAATTGACCAAAAAGTCATAGGTTAGTATGTTGTCCAACATTTGACCAAAAAGTCATAGGTTAGTATGTCGTCCAAAATGTGACAAAAAGTCATAGGTTAGTATGTCGTCCAAAATTTGACCAAAAAGTCATAGGTTAGTATGTCGTCTAAAATTTGACCAAAAAGTCATAGGTTAGAATGTCGTCCAAAATTTGACAAAAAAGTCATACTATAGTATGTCGTCTAAAAATTGACAGAAAAGTCATAGGTTAGTATGTGGTCCAAAATCTGAAAAAAAAGTCGTACTATAGTATGTCGTCTAAAAATTGACAAAAAGGCATAGGTTAGTATGTCGTCCAAAATGTGACAAAAAAGTCATAGGTTAGTATGTCATCCATAATTTGACAAAAAAGTCATAGGTTAGTATGTCGTCCAAAAATTGACCAAAAAGTCATAGGTTAGTATGTCGTCCAAAAATTGACCAAAAAGTCATACTATAGTATGTCGTCTAAAAATTGACAAAAAAGTCATAGGTTACTATGTCGTCCAAAATTTGACAAAAAAGTCATAGGTTAGTATGTCGTCCAAAGATTGACCAAAAAGTCATAGGTTAGTATGTCTTCCAAAATGTGACAAAAAGTCATAGGTTAGTATGTCGTCCAAAATTTGACCAAAAAGTCATAGGTTAGTATGTCGTCCAAAATTTGACAAAAAAGTCATACCATAGTATGTCGTCTAAAAATTGACAAAAAAGTCATAGGTTAGTATGTCGTCCAAAATTTGACCAAAAAGTCATAGGTTAGTATGTCGTCCAAAATTTGACCAAAAAGTCATAGGTTAGTATGTCGTCCAAAATTTGACAAAAAAGTCATAGGTTAGTATGTCATCTAAAAATTGACAAAAAAGTCATAGGTTAGTATGTCGTCCAAAATGTGACAAAAAAGTCATAGGTTAGTATGTCGTCCAAAAATTGACCAAAAAGTCATAGGTTAGTATGTCGTCCAAAATTTGACAAAAAAGTCATAGGTTAGTATGTCGTCCAAAAATTGACCAAAAAGTCATAGGTTAGTATGTTGTCCAACATTTGACCAAAAAGTCATAGGTTAGTATGTCTTCCAAAATGTGACAAAAAGTCATAGGTTAGTATGTCGTCCAAAATTTGACCAAAAAGTCATAGGTTAGTATGTCGTCTAAAATTTGACCAAAAAGTCATAGGTTAGAATGTCGTCCAAAATTTGACAAAAAAGTCATACTATAGTATGTCGTCTAAAAATTGACAGAAAAGTCATAGGTTAGTATGTGGTCCAAAATCTGAAAAAAAAGTCGTACTATAGTATGTCGTCTAAAAATTGACAAAAAGGCATAGGTTAGTATGTCGTCCAAAATGTGACCAAAAAGTCATAGGTTAGTATGTCATCCATAATTTGACAAAAAAGTCATAGGTTAGTATGTCGTCCAAAAATTGACCAAAAAGTCATAGGTTAGTATGTCGTCCAAAAATTGACCAAAAAGTCATACTATAGTATGTCGTCTAAAAATTGACCAAAAAGTCATAGGTTAGTATGTCGTCCAAAAATTGACCAAAAAGTCATAGGTTAGTATGTTGTCCAACATTTGACCAAAAAGTCATAGGTTAGTATGTCTTCCAAAATGTGACAAAAAGTCATAGGTTAGTATGTCGTCCAAAATTTGACCAAAAAGTCATAGGTTAGTATGTCGTCCAAAATTTGACCAAAAAGTCATAGGTTAGAATGTCGTCCAAAATTTGACAAAAAAGTCATACTATAGTATGTCGTCTAAAAATTGACAGAAAAGTCATAGGTTAGTATGTGGTCCAAAATCTGACAAAAAAGTCATACTATAGTATGTCGTCTAAAAATTGACAAAAAAAGTCATAGGTTAGTATGTCGTCCAAAATGTGACAAAAAAGTCATAGGTTAGTATGTCGTCCAAAAATTGACCAAAAAGTCATAGGTTAGTATGTCGTCCAAAAATTGACCAAAAAGTCATACTATAGTATGTCGTCTAAAAATTGACCAAAAAGTCATAGGTTCGTATGTCGTCCAAAATTTGACCAAAAAGTCATAGGTTAGTATGTGGTCTAAAAATTGACCAAAAAGTCATAGGTTAGTATGTTGTCCAAAATTTGACCAAAAAGTCATAGGTTAGTATGTCGTCCAAAAATTGACCAAAAAGTCATAGGTTAGTATGTCGTTCAAAAATTGACAAAAAAGTCATAGGTTAGTATGTAGTCCAAAATTTGATCAAAAAGTCATAGGTTAGTATGTCGTCAAAAATTTTACAAAAAAGTCATAGGTTAGTATGTCGTCCAAAATTTGACAAAAAAGTCATAGGTTAGTATGTCGTCCAAAAATTGACAAAAAAGTCATAGCTTAGTATGTCGTCCAAAATTTGACCAAAAAGTCATAGGTTAGTATGTCGTCCAAAATTTGACCAAAAAGTCATAGGTTAGTATGTCGTCCAAAAATTTACCAAAAAGTCATAGGTTAGTATGTGGTCCAAAATCCGACCAAAAAGTCATAGGTTAGTATGTCGCCAAAAATTTGATCAAAAAGTCATAGGTTAGTATGTCGTCCAAAATTTGACCAAAAAGTCATAGGTTAGTATGTCGTCCAAAAATTGACCAAAAAGTCATAGGTTAGTATGTGGTCCAAAATCCGACCAAAAAGTCATAGGTTAGTATGTCGCCAAAAATTTGATCAAAAAGTTATAGGTTAGTATGTCGTCCAAAATTTGACAAAAAAGTCATAGGTTAGTTTGTCGTCTAAAAATTGACAAAAAAGTCATAGTTTAGTATGTTGTCCAACATTTGACAAAAAAGTCATAGGTTAGTATGTCGTCCAAAATGTGACAAAAAAGTCATAGGTTAGTATGTCGTCCATAATTTGACAAAAAAGTCATAGGTTAGTATGTCGTCCAAAAATTGACCAAAAAGTCATAGGTTAGTATGTCGTCCAAAAATTGACCAAAAAGTCATACTATAGTATGTCGTCTAAAAATTGACCAAAAAGTCATAGGTTCGTATGTCGTCCAAAATTTGACCAAAAAGTCATAGGTTAGTATGTGGTCTAAAAATTGACCAAAAAGTCATAGGTTAGTATGTTGTCCAAAATTTGACCAAAAAGTCATAGGTTAGTAGGTCGTCCAAAAATTGACCAAAAAGTCATAGGTTAGTATGTCGTCCAAAAATTGACAAAAAAGTCAAAGGTTAGTATGTAGTCCAAAATTTGATCAAAAAGTCATAGGTTAGTATGTCGTCAAAAATTTTACAAAAAAGTCATAGGTTAGTATGTCGTCCAAAATTTGACAAAAAAGTCATAGGTTAGTATGTCGTCCAAAAATTGACAAAAAAGTCATAGCTTAGTATGTCGTCCAAAATTTGACCAAAAAGTCATAGGTTAGTATGTCGTCCAAAATTTGACCAAAAAGTCATAGGTTAGTATGTCGTCCAAAAATTGACCAAAAAGTCATAGGTTAGTATGTGGTCCAAAATCCGACCAAAAAGTCATAGGTTAGTATGTCGCCAAAAATTTGATCAAAAAGTCATAGGTTAGTATGTCGTCCAAAATTTGACCAAAAAGTCATAGGTTAGTATGTCGTCCAAAATGTGACAAAAAAGTTATAGGTTAGTATGTCGTCCAAAATCCGACCAAAAAGTCATAGGTTAGTATGTCGTCCAAAAATTGACCAAAAAGTCATAGGTTAGTATGTCGTCCAAAATTTGACAAAAAAGTCATAGGTTAGTTTGTCGTCTAAAAATTGACAAAAAAGTCATAGGTTAGTATGTTGTCCAACATTTGACAAAAAAGTCATAGGTTAGTATGTCGTCCAAAATGTGACAAAAAAGTCATAGGTTAGTATGTCGTCCATAATTTGACAAAAAAGTCATAGGTTAGTATGTCGTCCAAAAATTGACCAAAAAGTCATAGGTTAGTATGTCGTCCAAAAATTGACCAAAAAGTCATACTATAGTATGTCGTCTAAAAATTGACCAAAAAGTCATAGGTTCGTATGTCGTCCAAAATTTGACCAAAAAGTCATAGGTTAGTATGTGGTCTAAAAATTGACCAAAAAGTCATAGGTTAGTATGTTGTCCAAAATTTGACCAAAAAGTCATAGGTTAGTAGGTCGTCCAAAAATTGACCAAAAAGTCATAGGTTAGTATGTCGTCCAAAAATTGACAAAAAAGTCATAGGTTAGTATGATGTCCAAAATCACTTAAAAATATCTAAATTACAGTCAGCAGCAGGACTCGAACCGGTGTCCCTTTGGGGAAGCTTGCACCCAGAAAGGAGTGTCATAGACCACTCGGCCACCTAGAATAAGTGACGCTCTAGTTATACATTTTACTTAAGAAACACAATATATGACAAAACGTCATAGGTTAGTATGTGGTCCAAAATCAGACCAAAAAGTCATAGGTTAGTATGTCGTCCAAAATTTGACCAAAAAGTCATAGGTTAGTATGTCGTCCAAAAATTGACAAAAAAGTCATAGCTTAGTATGTCGTCCAAAATTTGACCAAAAAGTCATAGGTTAGTATGTGGTCCAAAATCCGACCAAAAAGTCATAGGTTAGTATGTCGCCAAAAATTGGATCAAAAAGTCATAGGTTAGTATGTCGTCCAAAATTTGACCAAAAAGTCATAGGTTAGTATGTCGTCCAAAATGTGACAAAAAAGTTATAGGTTAGTATGTCGTCCAAAATCCGACCAAACAGTCATAGGTTAGTATGTCGTCCAAAAATTGACCAAAAAGTCATAGGTTAGTATGTCGTCCAAAATTTGACAAAAAAGTCATAGGTTAGTATGTTGTCCAACATTTGACCAAAAAGTCATAGGTTAGTATGTCGTCCAAAATTTGACAAAAAAGTCATACTATAGTATGTCATCTAAAGATTGACAGAAAAGTCATAGGTTAGTATGTGGTCCAAAATCTGACAAAAAAGTCATACTATAGTATGTCGTCTAAAAATTGACAAAAAAGTCATAGGTTAGTATGTCGTACAAAAATTGACCAAAAAGTCATAGGTTAGTATGTCGTCCAAAAATTGACCAAAAAGTCATACTATAGTATGTCGTCTAAAAATTGACCAAAAAGTCATAGGTTAGTATGTCGTCCAAAATTTGACCAAAAAGTCATAGGTTAGTATGTGGTCTAAAAATTGACCAAAAAGTCATAGGTTAGTATGTTGTCCAAAATTTGACCAAAAAGTCGTAGGTTAGTATGTCGTCCAAAAATTGACAAAAAAGTCATAGGTTAGTATGATGTCCAAAATCACCTAAAAATATCTAAGTTACAGTCAGCAGCAGGACTCGAACCGGTGTCCCTTTGGGGAAGCTTGCACCCAGGAAGGAGTGTCATAGACCACTCGGCCACCTAGAATAAGTGACACTCTAGTTATACATTTTACTTAAGAAACACAATATATGACAAAACGTCATAGGTTAGTATGTAGTCCAAAATTTGATCAAAAAGTCATAGGTTAGTATGTCGTCCAAAATTTTACAAAAAAGTCATAGGTTAGTATGTCGTCCAAAATTTACCAAAAAGTCATAGGTTAGTATGTCGTCCAAAATGTGACAAAAAAGTCATAGGTTAGTATGTCGTCCAAAATCTGACCAAAAAGTCATAGGTTAGTATGTCGTCCAAAATGTGACCAAAAAGTCATAGGTTAGTATGTCGTCCAAAATTTGACTAAAAAGTCATAGGTTAGTATGTCGTCCAAAAATTGACCAAAAAGTCATAGGTTAGTATGTGGTCCAAAATCAGACCAAAAAGTCATAGGTTAGTATGTCGTCCAAAAATTGACAAAAAAGTCATAGGTTAGTATGTCGTCCAAAAGTTGACCAAAAAGTCATAGGTTAGTATGTCGTCCAAAAAGTCATAGGTTAGTATGTCTTCCAAAATGTGACAAAAAGTCATAGGTTAGTATGTCGTCCAAAATTTGATCAAAAAGTCATAGGTTAGTATGTCGTCCAAAATTTGACCAAAAAGTCATACTATGATATGTCGTCCAAAATTTGACAAAAAAGTCATAGGTTAGTATGTCGTCCAGAATTTGACCAAAAAGTCATAGGTTAGTATGTGGTCCAAAATCAGACCAAAAAGTCATAGGTTAGTATGTCGTCCAAAAATTGACCAAAAAGTCATACTATAGTATGGTGTCTAAAAATTGACCAAAAAGTCATAGGTTAGTTAGTTGTCCAAAATTTGACCAAAAAGTCATAGGTTAGTATGTCGTCCAAAAATTGACAAAAAAGTCATAGGTTAGTATGTCGTCCAAAATTTTACCAAAAAGTCATAGGTTAGTATGTCGTCCAAAATTTGACCAAACAGTCATAGGTTAGTATGTCGTCAAAAAATTTACCAAAAAGTCATAGGTTAGTATGTGGTCCAAAATCAGACCAAAAAGTCATAGGTTAGTATGTCGCCAAAAATTTGATCAAAGAGTCATAGGTTAGTATGTCGTCGAAAAATTGACCAAAAAGTCATAGGTTAGTATGTGGTCCAAAGTCTGACCAAAAAGTCATAGGTTAGTATGTCGTCCAAAATTTGACAAAAAAGTCATAGGTTAGTATGTCGTCCAAAAATTGACCAAAAAGTCATACTATAGCATGGTGTCTAAAAATTGACCAAAAAGTCATACTATAGCATGGTGTCTAAAAATTGACCAAAAAGTCATAAGTTAGTATGTTGTCCAAAATTTGACCAAAAAGTCATAGGTTAGTATGTCGTCCAAAAATTGACCAAAAAGTCATACTATAGTATGGTGTCTAAAAATTGACCAAAAAGTCATAGGTTAGTATGTCGTCCAAAATTTGACAAAAAAGTCATAGGTTAGTATGTCGTCCAAAAATTGACAAAAAAGTCATAGGTTAGTATGTCGTCCAAAATTTTACCAAAAAGTCATAGGTTAGTATGTCGCCAAAAATTTGACCAAAAAGTCATAGGTTAGTATGTCGTCCAAAAATTGACCAAAAAGTCATAGGTTAGTATGTCGCCAAAAATTTGATCAAAAAGTTATAGGTTAGTATGTCGTCCAAAATCTGACCAAAAAGTCATAGGTTCGTATGTCGTCCAAAATCTGACCAAAAAGTCATAAGTTAGTATGTCGCCAAAAATTTGACAAAAGTCATAGTATGTCGTCCATAATTTTACCAAAAAGTCATAGGTTAGTATGTGGTCCAAAATCTGACCAAAAAGTCATAGGTTAGTATGACGTCCAAAATCACCTAAAAATATCTTAGTTACAGTCAGCAGCAGGACTCGAACCGGTGTCCCTTTGGGGAAGCTTGCACACAGAAAGGAGTGTCACAGACCACTCGGCCACCTAGAATAAGTGACATTCTAGTTATACATTTTACTTAAGAAACACAATATATGACAAAACGTCATAGGTTAGTATGTTGTCCAAAATTTACCAAAAAGTCATAGGTTAGTATGTCTTCCAAAATCTGACCAAAAAGTCATAGGTTAGTATGTCGTCCATAATTTTACCAAAAAGTCATAGGTTAGTATGTCGTCCAAAATTTGACAAAAAAGTCATACTATAGTATGTCATCTAAAGATTGACAGAAAAGTCATAGGTTAGTATGTGGTCCAAAATCTGACAAAAAAGTCATACTATAGTATGTCGTCTAAAAATTGACAAAAAAGTCATAGGTTAGTATGTCGTACAAAAATTGACCAAAAAGTCATAGGTTAGTATGTCGTCCAAAAATTGACCAAAAAGTCATACTATAGTATGTCGTCTAAAAATTGACCAAAAAGTCATAGGTTAGTATGTCATCCAAAATTTGACCAAAAAGTCATAGGTTAGTATGTGGTCTAAAAATTGACCAAAAAGTCATAGGTTAGTATGTTGTCCAAAATTTAAACAAAAAGTCGTAGGTTAGTATGTCGTCCAAAAATTGACAAAAAAGTCATAGGTTAGTATGATGTCCAAAATCACCTAAAAATATCTAAGTTACAGTCAGCAGTAGGACTCGAACCGGTGTCCCTTTGGGGAAGCTTGCACCCAGAAAGGAGTGTCATAGACCACTCGGCCACCTAGAATAAGTGACACTCTAGTTATACATTTTACTTAAGAAACACAATATATGACAAAACGTCATAGGTTAGTATGTAGTCCAAAATTTGATCAAAAAGTCATAGGTTAGTATGTCGTCCAAAATTTTACAAAAAAGTCATAGGTTAGTATGTCGTCCAAAATGTGACCAAAAAGTCATAGGTTAGTATGTCGTCCAAAATGTGACAAAAAAGTCATAGGTGAGTATGTCGTCCAAAATCTGACCAAAAAGTCATAGGTTAGTATGTCGTCCAAAATGTGACCAAAAAGTCATAGGTTAGTATGTCGTCCAAAATTTGACTAAAAAGTCATAGGTTAGTATGTCGTCCAAAAATTGACCAAAAAGTCATAGGTTAGTATGTGGTCCAAAATCAGACCAAAAAGTCATAGGTTAGTATGTCGTCCAAAAATTGACAAAAAAGTCATAGGTTAGTATGTCGTCCAAAAGTTTACCAAAAAGTCATAGGTTAGTATGTCGTCCAAAAAGTCATAGGTTAGTATGTCTTCCAAAATGGTACAAAAAGTCATAGGTTAGTATGTCGTCCAAAATTTGATCAAAAAGTCATAGGTTAGTATGTCGTCCAAAATTTGACAAAAAAGTCACACTATAGAATGTCGTCTAAAATGTGACAAAAAAGTCATAGGTTAGTATGTCGTCCAAAAAGTCATAGGTTAGTATGTCTTCCAAAATGTGACAAAAAGTCATAGGTTAGTATGTCGTCCAAAATTTGACCAAAAAGTCATAGGTTAGTATGTCGTCCAAAAATTGACAAAAAAGTCATAGCTTAGTATGTCGTCCAAAATTTGACCAAAAAGTCATAGGTTAGTATGTGGTCCAAAATCCGACCAAAAAGTCATAGGTTAGTATGTCGCCAAAAATTGGATCAAAAAGTCATAGGTTAGTATGTCGTCCAAAATTTGACCAAAAAGTCATAGGTTAGTATGTCGTCCAAAATGTGACAAAAAAGTTATAGGTTAGTATGTCGTCCAAAATCCGACCAAACAGTCATAGGTTAGTATGTCGTCCAAAAATTGACCAAAAAGTCATAGGTTAGTATGTCGTCCAAAATTTGACAAAAAAGTCATAGGTTAGTATGTTGTCCAACATTTGACCAAAAAGTCATAGGTTAGTATGTCGTCCAAAATTTGACAAAAAAGTCATACTATAGTATGTCATCTAAAGATTGACAGAAAAGTCATAGGTTAGTATGTGGTCCAAAATCTGACAAAAAAGTCATACTATAGTATGTCGTCTAAAAATTGACAAAAAAGTCATAGGTTAGTATGTCGTCCAAAAATTGACCAAAAAGTCATAGGTTAGTATGTCGTCCAAAAATTGACCAAAAAGTCATACTATAGTATGTCGTCTAAAAATTGACCAAAAAGTCATAGGTTAGTATGTCGTCCAAAATTTGACCAAAAAGTCATAGGTTAGTATGTGGTCTAAAAATTGACCAAAAAGTCATAGGTTAGTATGTTGTCCAAAATTTGACCAAAAAGTCGTAGGTTAGTATGTCGTCCAAAAATTGACAAAAAAGTCATAGGTTAGTATGATGTCCAAAATCACCTAAAAATATCTAAGTTACAGTCAGCAGCAGGACTCGAACCGGTGTCCCTTTGGGGAAGCTTGCACCCAGGAAGGAGTGTCATAGACCACTCGGCCACCTAGAATAAGTGACACTCTAGTTATACATTTTACTTAAGAAACACAATATATGACAAAACGTCATAGGTTAGTATGTAGTCCAAAATTTGATCAAAAAGTCATAGGTTAGTATGTCGTCCAAAATGTGACAAAAAAGTCATAGGTTAGTATGTCGTCCAAAATCTGACCAAAAAGTCATAGGTTAGTATGTCGTCCAAAATGTGACCAAAAAGTCATAGGTTAGTATGTCGTCCAAAATTTGACTAAAAAGTCATAGGTTAGTATGTCGTCCAAAAATTGACCAAAAAGTCATAGGTTAGTATGTGGTCCAAAATCAGACCAAAAAGTCATAGGTTAGTATGTCGTCCAAAAATTGACAAAAAAGTCATAGGTTAGTATGTCGTCCAAAAGTTGACCAAAAAGTCATAGGTTAGTATGTCGTCCAAAAAGTCATAGGTTAGTATGTCTTCCAAAATGTGACAAAAAGTCATAGGTTAGTATGTCGTCCAAAATTTGATCAAAAAGTCATAGGTTAGTATGTCGTCCAAAATTTGACCAAAAAGTCATACTATGATATGTCGTCCAAAATTTGACAAAAAAGTCATAGGTTAGTATGTCGTCCAGAATTTGACCAAAAAGTCATAGGTTAGTATGTGGTCCAAAATCAGACCAAAAAGTCATAGGTTAGTATGTCGTCCAAAAATTGACCAAAAAGTCATACTATAGTATGGTGTCTAAAAATTGACCAAAAAGTCATAGGTTAGTTAGTTGTCCAAAATTTGACCAAAAAGTCATAGGTTAGTATGTCGTCCAAAAATTGACAAAAAAGTCATAGGTTAGTATGTCGTCCAAAATTTTACCAAAAAGTCATAGGTTAGTATGTCGTCCAAAATTTGACCAAACAGTCATAGGTTAGTATGTCGTCAAAAAATTTACCAAAAAGTCATAGGTTAGTATGTGGTCCAAAATCAGACCAAAAAGTCATAGGTTAGTATGTCGCCAAAAATTTGATCAAAGAGTCATAGGTTAGTATGTCATCGAAAAATTGACCAAAAAGTCATAGGTTAGTATGTGGTCCAAAGTCTGACCAAAAAGTCATAGGTTAGTATGTCGTCCAAAATTTGACAAAAAAGTCATAGGTTAGTATGTCGTCCAAAAATTGACCAAAAAGTCATACTATAGCATGGTGTCTAAAAATTGACCAAAAAGTCATACTATAGCATGGTGTCTAAAAATTGACCAAAAAGTCATAAGTTAGTATGTTGTCCAAAATTTGACCAAAAAGTCATAGGTTAGTATGTCGTCCAAAAATTGACCAAAAAGTCATACTATAGTATGGTGTCTAAAAATTGACCAAAAAGTCATAGGTTAGTATGTCGTCCAAAATTTGACAAAAAAGTCATAGGTTAGTATGTCGTCCAAAAATTGACAAAAAAGTCATAGGTTAGTATGTCGTCCAAAATTTTACCAAAAAGTCATAGGTTAGTATGTCGCCAAAAATTTGACCAAAAAGTCATAGGTTAGTATGTCGTCCAAAAATTGACCAAAAAGTCATAGGTTAGTATGTCGCCAAAAATTTGATCAAAAAGTTATAGGTTAGTATGTCGTCCAAAATTTACCAAAAAGTCATAGGTTAGTATGTTGTCCAAAATGTGACAAAAAAGTCATAGGTTAGTATGTCGTCCAAAATCTGACCAAAAAGTCATAGGTTCGTATGTCGTCCAAAATCTGACCAAAAAGTCATAAGTTAGTATGTCGCCAAAAATTTGACAAAAGTCATAGTATGTCGTCCATAATTTTACCAAAAAGTCATAGGTTAGTATGTGGTCCAAAATCTGACCAAAAAGTCATAGGTTAGTATGACGTCCAAAATCACCTAAAAATATCTTAGTTACAGTCAGCAGCAGGACTCGAACCGGTGTCCCTTTGGGGAAGCTTGCACACAGAAAGGAGTGTCACAGACCACTCGGCCACCTAGAATAAGTGACATTCTAGTTATACATTTTACTTAAGAAACACAATATATGACAAAACGTCATAGGTTAGTATGTTGTCCAAAATTTACCAAAAAGTCATAGGTTAGTATGTCTTCCAAAATCTGACCAAAAAGTCATAGGTTAGTATGTCGTCCATAATTTTACCAAAAAGTCATAGGTTAGTATGTCGTCCAAAATTTGACAAAAAAGTCATACTATAGTATGTCATCTAAAGATTGACAGAAAAGTCATAGGTTAGTATGTGGTCCAAAATCTGACAAAAAAGTCATACTATAGTATGTCGTCTAAAAATTGACAAAAAAGTCATAGGTTAGTATGTCGTACAAAAATTGACCAAAAAGTCATAGGTTAGTATGTCGTCCAAAAATTGACCAAAAAGTCATACTATAGTATGTCGTCTAAAAATTGACCAAAAAGTCATAGGTTAGTATGTCATCCAAAATTTGACCAAAAAGTCATAGGTTAGTATGTGGTCTAAAAATTGACCAAAAAGTCATAGGTTAGTATGTTGTCCAAAATTTAAACAAAAAGTCGTAGGTTAGTATGTCGTCCAAAAATTGACAAAAAAGTCATAGGTTAGTATGATGTCCAAAATCACCTAAAAATATCTAAGTTACAGTCAGCAGTAGGACTCGAACCGGTGTCCCTTTGGGGAAGCTTGCACCCAGAAAGGAGTGTCATAGACCACTCGGCCACCTAGAATAAGTGACACTCTAGTTATACATTTTACTTAAGAAACACAATATATGACAAAACGTCATAGGTTAGTATGTAGTCCAAAATTTGATCAAAAAGTCATAGGTTAGTATGTCGTCCAAAATTTTACAAAAAAGTCATAGGTTAGTATGTCGTCCAAAATGTGACCAAAAAGTCATAGGTTAGTATGTCGTCCAAAATGTGACAAAAAAGTCATAGGTTAGTATGTCGTCCAAAATCTGACCAAAAAGTCATAGGTTAGTATGTCGTCCAAAATGTGACCAAAAAGTCATAGGTTAGTATGTCGTCCAAAATTTGACTAAAAAGTCATAGGTTAGTATGTCGTCCAAAAATTGACCAAAAAGTCATAGGTTAGTATGTGGTCCAAAATCAGACCAAAAAGTCATAGGTTAGTATGTCGTCCAAAAATTGACAAAAAAGTCATAGGTTAGTATGTCGTCCAAAAGTTTACCAAAAAGTCATAGGTTAGTATGTCGTCCAAAAAGTCATAGGTTAGTATGTCTTCCAAAATGGTACAAAAAGTCATAGGTTAGTATGTCGTCCAAAATTTGATCAAAAAGTCATAGGTTAGTATGTCGTCCAAAATTTGACAAAAAAGTCACACTATAGAATGTCGTCTAAAATGTGACAAAAAAGTCATAGGTTAGTATGTCGTCCAAAAAGTCATAGGTTAGTATGTCTTCCAAAATGTGACAAAAAGTCATAGGTTAGTATGTCGTCCAAAATTTGATCAAAAAGTCATAGGTTAGTATGTCGTCCAAAATTTGACAAAAAAGTCACACTATAGAATGTCGTCTAAAATGTGACAAAAAAGTCATAGGTTAGTATGTCGTCCAAAAATTGACCAAAAAGTCATACTATAGCATGTCGTCCATAATTTGACCAAAAAGTCGTAGTATAGTATGTCGTCCAAAATTTGACAAAAAAGTCATAGGTTAGTATGTCGTCCAAAAATTGACAAAAAAGTCATAGGTTATTATGTCGTCCAAAAATTGACAAAAAAGTCATAGGTTAGTATGTCGTCCAAAAATTGACAAAAAAGTCATAGGTTAGTATGTCGTCCAAAAATTGACAAAAAAGTCATAGGTTAGTATGTCGTCCAAAAATTGACAAAAAAGTCATAGGTTAGTATGTTGTCCAAAATTTGAATTTGTATCTCTATCATCAACCACCAACTTTAAAATATATAGTTTTCTCTGTTTCTCATAGGTATTCCTCCTTCCTCCTTAAAATAAGCATAAGCATGTACTTACCTCTAGTGGCCATAACTTGTCATAACATCTATATTTTAAAATGTAGTGACATCTGTTATTGATACTTTATTTTACTTTTATGCTTTCATGTCTTGCAATGCTCTTTTGCTTAAAACATTTATTAGAAATAGAAACATAAATATTTTAACAATTTTAGTACTATTCTAGGCTTTTATTTCTTACTTTTGTACTGTTTTTAAATATTATTATACTTTAACATCTTTTTAACCGACTACACTGTGCTGTATGCAATTATGCATTACTTTATACTATTTTTAGGCGTTTTCATGTCATGACATATTTATGAATTACTATACTGTAATAGTTTTGATACCTTATTGCACTATGTTTTGACCAAATATTATTGAACATAAAACGAACATAATATTGCAGAAAACAGCATGCAACAGTGGCACACAGCAAACATTAGCGATAATAAGCAGTGTACACACCCTTATGAAACATCATCTGTAGTAAAGTCACACAAATTACTCATGATGAAGGCTGTGTTAAGCTTTCAAGTTGTACATGATTGCTGCTCTGTGGAAGAAACAACAACAAAAAACAAAAACTAAGGCAACACTTTATTCAAATCAATTTTCATTAATTGCATGTATAATAATGTTTTCATACTATCCCAATAATTATTAAATATCACATGAAAATATGGTTACATTATTTAAACTGCATCAAAAACTACCACAGATCAAAAAAGCTTGAACAGTAAAGTTGGACCAAAAATTAGTTGTGGAAAGATCCTCTGTGTGTGTGTGTTTGTGTGTGTGTGTGTGTCCATTAGTGTGTGGTAGCAACACAACCGACGGTAAAGACCATATCATGCTATAGTAGATAGAGATTCAGCTCAACTTTGAAGCGACACGGCAACGTTTTCTTCTCACAGTGTGAATTTGGTGTTTCTTACTTTACATGACAGCACTACAGCTTGAATATGACAGACCATAATAACTACAGTGACTGCAAAGAAAAGCATTTCTTTTTTTTTGGACAATATACCAGGAACAAAATATGCTGAATACTAATGACATAAGACAAAATTTATTTTCACAGTAAATACAATATAAATCAATACAGTATACGTGGATAACAAAGGTCATGAGTTTATAAAATTCCGTTTTTTATCATTATTTACAAAAAGGTTCCTCCTCACAATTCACGAGTGACTGCCGAGAATCTCGTCTAAATTTATGTCTTTCATCCAGTCATCGTTGCCAGAGTCAGACTTGAGCAGGGAGTCTATGAAGTCTGAGTCTGTGTTGATGCCAGGTACTGTGTTGTCTCCCTCAGGTAGGAAGTCAAAGGTCACGCGGTTGGCTCTGTTGTTCTGGTGGTAGCTGGCGGAACTGGGAATGGGCTCAGCAAAGTTTCCCGCTGGTACCCTCTGTTCAGGAGATGCCTGGTTCAGGTTTCCCACAGCTGATGGAGAGCCCATGATTGGCTGGCTCGGTCTTGGGCCCGGGTCTCTTAATGTGGGGTTAAGAGGGAGCCTCCCTACGTCTGGTGCTACTTGGTTCGGAGGGCCGACGTGCCTCTGTTGGTACGGATGGCTTGGCATGTCCAGCTGCCCTCCCTGTGACTGTAGAGGGTTGGGTAAACGCCTTACACCGAGTCCAGTTGTCACTTGCTTGTTGGCCGAGCCCCAACCCATGTTGACATTTGTCATCAAGCTGCTGAGACCCTGCCCGGGCACTCCGGAGGAATGCAATTCAGCTGCCGTTCTCGGATGCTGCACACCTGCTACATTGTTCATCCCAAAGGAGCCGCCTTGCGTGTTCGGTCCCAGGAACCTTGGCTTGTGTTGGTTCAGTCCAATTTGATTCGGACTGTTGTGCTGCTGGAATTGGCCAATACACGGCGTCGGATGACAGTCGGTCCCCAGACCGAATCTGCGCTCCGATGGTGAAGGACTCATCTTTGAACCAGGCCCACTTGGGAGGTGACAAGACATGGGTTGAAGGTCATTCTCTGGACCATTGCTGGTGGAAGGTGAGGAGTTTTGACCTAAAAAAAGGAGAAAAGATGATCACTATCATGGTCACTCAACCATAACATGTGCCCGATCAAAAATGTGCAGTACCTGTGAAGATATTTCCTTGCTTAAGTCCGACCATACTTCTTGACTGCTTATAATCCGGTGGAGGTCTCGTGAGATGGCGGCTGAACTGATCATGAGCGGTGTCTTTGTCCTAAAGAAAATAGAAGGTTGTGGATATTAATTATTCCACACTATGGCCAAAAAGGTTCTAACAATTAAACATTTCTAATCATTTGATAATGATAGAGTCAGATAATCAAAGACTGACGTTTTGCTCCTGAGTGAAAGTTAACATTAAATTACTCAGCCTCTTTATTAGGTACACCTGTTCAACTGCTCATTAATGCAAATATCTATCTGAATGTAAACATGGTCAAGATGACCGGCCTAAATTCAAACTGAGCATCAGAATAATGAAGAAAGTGGATTTAAAGGACTTTGAACATCTCATGGTTGTTCCAGACTGGCAGGTCTCAGTGTTCCGTAGATTTACAGAAAATATCCCAGAAATGAGAAGATGATTCAGTGAGTTGCAGCTCTCTGGTTTTAAAAACAGTCACTTTAAAAATCAACACACGGCACGTCGATCGTTGAAGCGGGGCTCCTCTGTGCCTAATAATGGGACTGCTGTTTATGTTTATTGATCTTAGTTTTTTTGCTTTAAAAAACATGTATTGCACTCATTATTGTTATTGAATTATTGTCCAGCATTACAAAGTATGTATCGTTATCGTCATTAAGTCTAAACTGCCGCTTCATTGACTAACATAGCTCACTGAGTTGCTGATGTTATGTTGCTGTTGTTGTTGGTTCAGTTGTCTCTGCATGGCTGGAGGCTTGGCGGGGCCTTTGTGCTGGTTGCTGGGAGCCGGGGCCCGTGGCTGTGCCTGGGCTGACATGACTCCCATGCTTCCATTAATGGGCAGCCTCGGACCAGGAGGAACACCCTGAAGAAAGAAGACACACAGGTTGGGGTTTACATTAGTGTCAGTGGAGATCTCTGCCCTGGAGACTGGAGCCAAGTGCAGTGACAGCTGAAGTCTGTAAACACAAAATAAAATTTGCAATAACGTAGGTTGTCCACTAGAGGGCAAACATATACAAAACATCACAGATCTGTGTCAAAGATGCTATTCAACCTCCAGAATGTGGTCAAGGCGACTCCCTCTGCAGATAAAAAAAAAAGGGAAACTTGGAGAGGATTTTTTTTTTGAAGGGGGAATGCAAACCCTACTCAAGGCCTGAGTCTCTCTTGATAATTGTGTCTGAAGAAAGTGGAAAGAATCCCTAAGACAGCAGAAATGTGCACAGATAGGGAGTAAACGCTCTACCACCATGACTACACCTCCATTAAAGCTCTCTTTTACCGATCACTGTGTTGTGTTTGGCATTTCATCCAGTACACGACCCACTTGTCTTCTGACACCATCACACAGATTAAAACACTCGCAAAGACAACAGAAACACCCAAACTACCATGCATGTATGGTTTTGAACAAGCTTTCGTGTCGAGGCATTTCCACTCCGAGTCAAACCAGTCTTTCATGTGGACACAAGGACACTCTCGCCTGTGCTCGGGCTTTCTGCAACGTGCGCGCATTTGTCATGAAAGAGGTTAATGTGCACCAAATCCAAGTCAACACACACTGTGTCAACAGTGTCAGTCATTGTGTTGACTTAAAATATTTCCCATGGTGAAGTGGATTAAATCCAACACAGTGCATTTAGCAGAAGCTATTACTTAGGAAAGAGAGTCTTTGCAGAGGACAAATCTCTACAGGGTGGTGACTCTGTGGTCCCAGAAGAAAAACAGACAGAAAAGAGAGGGAAGTATGTGTGTGTGTGTGTGTGTGTGTGTGAATGTTAATGACTGGGGCTGAAATATGGAGAATTAACGCGACCGGATTAGAGGATGAAGGAAGTTGAAACTCATCAACAGTCACAAGCCATTTCAGATGAGCTAATATTCGCCTTTCCTGCCTGAGTTCAACCCACACAGTAAACCGAGCATGGCAATGGAGTTACACAGGGACTGAAAACATCAAAACAGCGGTTTCTCCTGTTACTCCCACCAAAAAACAGCCACTTCGATTCACTGTCACCAGACTGTGAGAAACTGTGTCCATCAGGGACATTTTCCCCACAGAGTTACACCAGTGAGGCCTTGTGTTGTTCCGTCGCCGTTGTAAGACAAACCCAATGAGGGGTGTTTTAGCATGTACAACTGAGTAATCCTCTCTGTCATCCTAATGTGTCATAAAGCTGTTTTCCGCATTCCCCCCACCATCTCATTCTTCACAAGCTTGTTGTAAATGAATACCACATGTGGGCTCGGGCCTCCAAGAAGGAGTGGAGTGATTTAGTCTCCCATCCTGTGGCAGTGTAGGCAGCTGACAGTGATCCAGGTCCAGCCTTCGCCGGCTCTCACACTGCACTTCCTCCAGTCTGGACTCGGGACCCGGGTCCCCGGGGAGCACCTCGGCATCTGGACTTGGCCGTGGCTCCCTTTCCCAGGAAACAAGCACTCCCTTCACAGCCCCGCTGAAGCGACCTGATAGGCTCAACCCCTCTTATCCCAGCTGAGGGATGTGGTGCCACAAGGTCGTCAACAAAAGCTGAGGAGTCGGTATTTACTACAAGCAAAGCTTCGGCTTCAGCTGCAGTTATAATTATGGCTTTAGCATTCTTAAAAAAAGAGAAGAAAATAATAGTTCTTTTAACTTCCACCTGCTCAGAAGTATTAGATGCTTAACCCTTATTTACCATGTAGGTCTAATTTGACCAAGAAATGTCACTATTTTAGCCTGACATTTGATGGCTTTTCCTAATTTGACCCAAAAATGTTTAAGAATATCCTACTTTTGTTAAGGGGCCTAAAAGTAACCTGGACCATAGTGTGATGGCATGGAATACACACTTGTTAATGTTAGGGTTAAAATTATAGAACTACATAGTGCAATCTATTAACCTTTTACTAATGCGTTCACAGTTTTAGCTCTAATCTCCAATCTCAGGTCCAATTACAACCAGGGTGAACAGTTCAGTTTGCACATTTTGTTTCTTTATTCTCTTCAACACGGGCCTTTCCACACCTGCATGAAAGGCTGTGAGGCATTTAGTTACCAGGAAATTCCAAACAGATATTTTCCCGCGTGCCAAAAATTAGGAATAAATTTCATCCCAGGTATCGTAAATAATGACAACCTGCAATCATTTTTAGTGCATCAAGATTGTTTTCCCTCTCCCATTGCCATGCGTTTTCCCTTCTCTCTCAAATACACAACATACTAAACTGGAGCTCCGCCGCTGATGTGACTGGCAGCAGCAAACTTTGTCCTTGAAATAGCTTTGCCTACCAACCGGAGCGACTCAAGGCTTCATAATGCATTAGTGTCCTCTAGTCTAGTGAACAGTTTGCTGCCAAACTCTTTCACACTTCTGCTTCTTTTTTTTCTGTGTGTGTGTGTGTGTGTGACCTCATGGTTAGTAAGTTAGCAGTTATCAGAGTGGTGGGCTTGCATTTTGACATGTTTGACTTAGCAGCCAATTATTGAACTGTATGAAGCTTCAAACGAGCAGCCGAGCTCACATCTGTGACCTCAGCTTCTCTCAGGCAGAGGAAGCCTGGTTTATAGTCACTAATGTTACATGGGGGATGAGGGCACTCTTTCAGGACCTTTACTTTTCTGGCATTACTAATTCAATTCACTGTGGGAAGAGACTCCAGTTCTTTTCTCCTCTCTGTGAGCTGCTGCGTCCTCATTATAGCCGGACTTTTAACCCAGTCCCTGCCGAATGCAAGGGACAAACCAAACTCTGTTTGAACACATATACTTACATTATTATGTGCTGCTAATTTATTCTTTGCATTTCTCAAATATTATTATATCCCAGAAGTCACATCTGCTTTTTACATTTAGTCAAAGGAAGAAAAAAGGAAAAGCATGACGTGCTTGGGAAAAGTGTCTCACTGAATCTTTACCTTCCATGTACTCCAGCAAAGATTCATGTCCTCAAGTTTTCTTAAAGACCTGAAGTGACTGAGCTTTCACTTTCCGGAGCTTCAGGCTTTGAAAGAGTCTGCTTTTTCAATATTTTATCAAAATCCCATTTAAAGCCTTTTCATTATTTGATACCCAGCTCTTCTTCCACTTCCCTTTCACGTTTGCTATTTTCCATAAAATACCATTTCCCCCTCTTATTTCATATGACTCTATTATATTATATTCTTTACATGTAAGGTATATATACATATTATTCTTTAGTAAGCTTAGAATTACTGGAGTATTATCATCGCTAATGCGTATAAATACACTTTTGCTATAGCTGCTAATTTTATGTTTAGACAAAAAACTGTTTACCGATACAACATAACGCTGATTATTTTTTTGATTGATCGATAACTTGTTTGGTTTATAAAATGTCACAAACCTGGAAATGTTCTCATGTCTTGTTTGGTCTACAAACCAAAATAATTCAGTTTTAAGGAACAAAGAAACAAGAAAATATTTTGATTTAAAAAGATGAAAAATCAAAAATTGCTGATTGATTAATTGCATAATCGATTAATAATCGTTTAATCGAGCTAGTTATAGCTAGTTGAACAGAACATGTGGACATTACAGATTTACATTACTACATTACTAATTCTAAAGATTTTAATGATGTTTTCTCCATACAATTACAATGTGATGTAGAGAATATTTTATTAAGGGGGGTTTTAACACAGCTACATGTTGTATTAAGAGTACAAATGGTTCTCAGTTTAGCGGTAAAACAGGTTCTGTTACACCCCTGCCTGATGATGTATTTGTCATCCTATCTTGTTTACTTCCATGTCTATAAAACTCCCTCCCTCCCTCCCTCCCTCCCTCTCCCAGTCACTCAAGCTCTTCCCTTGATCTCACAGAGGTTAAGAGAGTCTCTCTTGTGTGGCTTGCATTATCATTTCACACAAAGGCAGCCACTGATACCGTTAGTGCGTAAAATGAAAGAGAGGGACGGTCGAAATCTCCCCAATCATAACAAATCAGTGATTCAACCTCCGGCACCAGGCTAAGCAGATTACTGTCATTTTCCACCACTTGTCCCTTGTAGCTAACAACCTCCAATTAGCAAATCCCGCTGTGCATATCTGTGCCCTGACGGGAAGCCACCATGACAAGCAAAGAAATTAGAAGTCCTGCATGTTAATCTACCACGGTCTGGCAATCTGTGTCATCGTCAAAGCACTGTCAGGGGAAATGCATATTCAACAGCAAAGACACAGACAGCAGCAAGAACAATGACAAGAAAGTCCGGCAACACACAGCGCTGCGGTGCTGCTGTTCCATGCGGCAGGTAGACTGCTGTGAGCCAACCGTCTGATGAGGAAAGACTGCAGTGAGTTAGTGAGACTGTGCCGTGTATCATGTTACTACACCTGCAGCAGACGCCAGTGTCATTACTTATCTTTAGTAAAATACACCAGACAGTCATTCAGAATCAGCATAATATGCAACCCTATTACAATGTACTGTAATAACGCTGCAACTATTTTTATGATTGATTCACCTGTCAATTATCGTATATGGTAGATTTATTTACATCTAATGGTGAGACTACAAATTTAAACAAATAGAGATATGCTGCCTTCACGTGCTGTCAGAAAGATAATATTTCTCCCTTGTGAAATCAGAACTACGAGTGCGTTACACTCATACGGAGCCCGGGTAGGGTCATGGTCAAGGGAACACAAAAGTATTGTGAGGGAATGCAAAACGTATTTTGAGGGAACGCAAAAAGTATTGCGAGGGAACGCAAAAAGTGCTGCGAGGGAACATAAAGGGAACGTAAAAAGTATTGCGAGGGAACGTAAAAAGTATTGCGAGGGAACGTAAAAAGTATTGTGAGGGAACGTAAAAAGTATTGTGAGGGAACGTAAAAAGTATAGTGAGGTAACATAAAAAGTATTACGAGGGAACGCAAAGAGTGTTTCAAGGGAACGCAAAAAGTATTGCGATGGAACGTAAGAAGTATTGCTAGGGAGTTTTGCGTCACAAATGGTAAATAATTCCTTTATTATAATTATTATAATTCTATTGTGGATTGTGTACAAAATGTTAATGTTTTATCTACTAAACAGTAAAAAAAATGCCTTTACTGTTACCCATGAAGCATGTAAGGGTGATCCGTGTGTCAGCTATTTTTCATTTCGCTCCAACAACAAAAGCACTTGAGTGCAATGCACTTGTCGTTCTGATTTCACAAATGGGAAGTATCATGTTTCTGATAGCACGTGAAGGCAGCATATCTCCACTCAGGAACTCATGTATCAATACTATCTCCCAATTTCCCACTGGAAATCACAGCAGTTGGGGGCGTTCATGTGCATTTTGCATGACGGAACTCCATATTTACCATCCGCAAAATGATGGCAGATATCATAATTACATTCTTAATTGTTCTGTTCTGTCCACAAATGAAAAGCATTCTCTTTATTATCATATAGGGAGCAGAGAACACAAAAAATCTTCACATTTAAGAAAATTAATTCAGAGAAAACTGATTGATTCTATTACTAATTGATTAAGTGTTGCAGCCCTATAACAATATACACTCCAGTGTCACTGAAATGGTCGTTTGGCAATCAAATCAAATCAATTCTATATATTTATGTGCATAATGATGTAAAATGTAACTGTTGATAAACTAAGAACTTTTGTTTTGATTCCTCAATAGTTTAAAGTGACACATTTTCCACATAGCAAAAAAAAAAACATTGTGTGTGTGTATGAATTGAGGGCAGAGCTCTTACCTGTCGCTGCTGTGACAGTTTGAATGGCAGCCCAGCAGGACCAGGCTTGGCTTGGTGACACAGGGCCGCTGATGTGGAGATCTGTTGGTTCTGGAAGTGGAGAGCTGAGTGTGGCGGATTCTGGCAGGTTGAAGGTGACTGCTGCTGCTGCTGCTGCTGGGCTGAGGTTTTATTCACCGGGCTCGCCATGATCGACATCGGCTGATTGGCAGAATGGGGTGCCTTGGGGCTGAAGTGCAACGTGGGCTTGGTGCTAAGACCCTTCATGTCCAAATGATGGGAGGAGCCAGCATGCCCGTTTGACTTGAAGAGGCAGTTGTTAATCCCTTTATTCTGGGGGCCGATTCTCTGCTGGCTAATCGGGGCCGAATTAGAGACCTTATCCTGGGTAAAGGTGCTGGTGGATGAGTGGTTGCTCATGGCAGGAGCCCAGCTAGACAGTCCCACAGGTGGTGGTTGGTGGTGGTGGTGGAGCAGAGTGTTCGGCTGCTGCTGGTTTGCTGCCATCTGCTTCAGCTGCTCTGCGTGAGATATTTCTGGCCAGCAGGGCATGGCTCTGGGGTGTCCTGCCTGTGTGTTAGCTTTCTGTGACGTGGTGCTAGAGGACGTGCTGGTCAGCGTGAAAGAGGGCCCCGCGGAGGCAGGTCGAAGCTGCGGCGAGCCCCCGTGGACGTGGCCAAAATCCGGGGAGTGCTCCGTCTTAATCTGCTTCTCCATCGGGGAACACAGATTAGCCGCTGCGCCCGCTGAGCTTGGCCGACCTAGATCCAAACCGAACGTATCATCCTGTTTCAGCATCTTCTCAAACTCCAGGTCATTCAGCGGGGGCACCGTCTTTGTCAGCTCATCAAACAGATCCTGGAGTTCTGGGTCAATCTGACCACCGCCTTCATCTTTAAAATCAAAAATCATCTCCGCATTCGACTGACCACATGACGGCACCTCGATGGGCTCCTTTTTCATTTCTTTCAGGGTCATGTTGAATATATCTGATCTCACTCCGTGGGGCATCATGTAATTTTTCCCCTGCATCCCCATGGTTGATGATCCTTGAAGAGAGTGAGACTGGGTCAGGTTATGGTTGCAAGGCCCATGTCCCAGACCGCCGCTGTCCACGCGAACCCTCTTAAAGTCTGATCCAGAGAAAACGCAGGAGAGTCCATTCTGCTTTTGTACGTGTCCCGGAGCGTGTCCCTCGATCTTCCGTCGCAATGATCCTTGAAGCTGCAAAACAAAACAGAACTGTATTTCAAAACTGCTGTCACTTCACTTTCACTTCATGTATTCCTTACAGAATGTTCTCATAGCAGAACTTTTAACTACTGCACTTGATTCAAAGCTTCCCTGTGAACTCATTTATATCGTGGTGATAGTTCTGAGTGTGGGCGTACGAAATTCTAAATGCAGTTCAAAGTGTCGCCATGTAAATTAATCCAATTTCACAATTTGCTCCGAGGCCTATAGATGCAGTGCACTTGACAAACGTGTGAAATTCAGAAAGATTAGTTTTATTAGCAGACATTCTGTAATTCAGTAGAATAACTTTTGATTTTAGAACAGTGATGAGGCCTCAAATGCCCAGATTTATCATGTAAGACACATTCAGATTAAAGATAGAAGAGTATTTAAATACATTTTTGTCAAAATCCTTGCAGTGCAATGCAGCAATGAGGGAGGAAAAGCTGCTGCAGCACTTATAAGAACATTGTTTTTTATATAATGCAGTTTGAGCACAGTGGATGGGCTGAGAAGATAGTTAGGAATCTGATACAGTCGACAGACCACAGAGAGAAGAATAGGGCCTTTGTATGTTTCCCCTCATTTGCATACATTATATTTTCATCCATTGTGCTTCCTTAGATAGTGGAGTTTCTCCTTTGTGGCTTAGATTCTGCTTAACATGCTGCTGCAGATATCTGACTTCCTTTTGTCCTGTCCCCACGTCTTCATTTATAGTGCACACACACTGTAGCTGTACCAACTGTATCACCAGTGTGCCAACTCACTGTAACCAAACACCCCATAAAACCGTAACAGAAACAACATCCTCATGTTGTCATAGCAAATGCAATAGTTTTATTTTTTCATTTATTTCAACATATGTATTTTCAGACATATACATAATCCTTCCTCGTGTGAGCCGAAAAACATACTATTGTGTAACAGCAATCTCAGGCAGGCTGCTGTACAAACACGAGAGGACACATTATCTGACTATCTTTCACTGTTGGTGCCTTCATGGAAACAAAAATGAGTGTGATTGTGCACCAACCTGATTGCTGCATATTCCACTGTGGGAACACATTTGAGTCATTTGCACATGCTGGCACACATTGCATTAAGATGATTCATATCCTGAGGGTTTGAAGTAAATCCTGCAGTTTACATTTTCTAGCCTGTTTTAGTTCTGCAGATGCTTCTGCTACATACTGCATCTCTATGACTGTCCCAAGCTTTAGCTGACATTAAAGTGAATACATTTTATTTTGTGTAGTACTAGATTCTATGGCTTTAGTTTTATATAAATCAGTCCATGTCATAGCCGACGATTCATAAAGAGCAGAAAGCACAGATCTGTCAGTATAATGACCCTCAAGTGAAGTGGTGTAGAACCAAGTCTGCATGTACTGTAGACAGATTAACTTCCAGGTAACCATGTGGCTTGTTTCAGCAACACTGGAAAATCCAAAAGTCAGCGCCTGAAATGGACATGAGCTTGAGCAAAGACAGAGGGGGAGAAATCCACCACATTCAGCCTAAAATGTCAAAAGTCAAGCAAAGGAGGTTTCTTTTTGTCTAAATATGAATTCAATTCAACTTAGGTTTGTGGGTCATTGACGTTCACCAGGACAGATGAGACGTGAAACTCAATCATTTGCCTGACCTGAATCAGAAGACAACTGCCTAACCCTGACACCGGCAAACAAATCACTGTAACAGTCCACTAATTCAAATCCAACTTACGTGAAGATAAAACTTGTGTGATCATGTTCATTAAATACTGTAAATTATTCATAATACATCTCAGAAAAACAAGGTCTGCTAAACAAAGCTTCACAAAACACATTTGTCTTTCACAAATCTCCCATCTGGGAAATCAATATTCACTGTCAGGTAGAGAAAAATGTATTTAGCCGATGATTCGTGTCACTTTTTGACATGTGAAGTTTCGTATGTGGTAATCGTTTAGCTATTACCTTTATTACATTTCGCAGAGTTCTACTCTTTTTCTTTCTTTCTTCACAGACGAAGTGAGGAAATCTTGTGTGATGATGTAATGTCAGTCTGGTCGGATGATGCCAAAACAGAAAGTTACACGAGACACGTAGAGTCCTGGAAATCATGCACAAGTTCATCCACGCACTCTCCGTCTCATTCACTGGCTCCTTTATGCCATCCTCGCGGAGATCCAGAGACTATTGAACGTTGTATTTCTCCACAAACTGACCAACACAGGCTGTCCAGTGTGAGCAGTGCTCGCACACTTTTTCTCCCCCCTCTGTCTACAGTAGCTCCAGAGGGCTGTTTCTGGAGAAGGCAGACAGGAGAGCTCCTCATGGTTCAAGGCACTGTCTGAGAAAACACATCATGAATAATGGAAAGGAGAGCGGATGGGTTGCAAAAAGCCATTGTAAGGCAGGGTTGTCTCATTACTGCCTTTAAAAACGGGCCGTGGTCAAGGGTAATTCTCAGTTCAGAATTCGGAGCAGTGGCAGTTCCTTGAAGACATCTTGTGGCAGCGGGTATTTGCCAAGGTCAGATGACATGTGCATCTGCATATTACCGTCATTTTAGTTCAAATAAATAAAAAATAACCTATCTTCAGACACACTTACTGGTACAAAAACATTTTAACAAATAAAAATTCACTATATTCACTCAAGAGTGGCCTCTTGGTTGGCCTGAAATCCCCATGACAGATCTCCAAGTGATCTTAAAATAGATTTTTTGATTAACATTTAATGAGCTTAGAAGCTCTGAATCGCTTTGAAAGTGACTCCTCCTGTATGAAACTCAAACATACACTATGTGTTTTATATGTATATATATATGTATATATGGAGATGCAAGCACAACTGTGCTTTCTTGGTTTGCAAAGGACTTGGTTTTGTGGAGTAAATGTATTAAAACCAAGGCAAACAAAATACTTTGTTTCACTAAAAGTTACAACATTCTACATCTTAACTTAAACAAAACTTCTAAACAAGTGAGAAATACCACCTCAGTGGTAGTTTTCCTCACTCGACTAACAACTAAGACTCATATTATGGGCATGTTGAATAAATGTGACGTTTAAGGGCATAAAATGTGTCCCATTTTGTCCAAGTTCACCTGAATCATTTCATTCATTCAAGTGAATTTGGAAATTTGAAAGAATTCCTTCATGAATCTCTGCTTTCACAAGACAAACATTTTTTTTTGTCTAATATCACAGTGACCTTGATCTATGACCACAAAGTCTAATTGTTTTTATCCTTGATTCCAAGTGCAACATTTGTGCCATATTTGAATGAATTCCTCTTGAGATAAAATGATGCCTCAACATGGTCAACATGGGGACATGTAACTGTACTTTACCTTTAACCACTAAATCCAGAACAGATTTTATTTTTAAATTAAACCTCTCAACGTTGCATTCAGTGCACTAATGGTGAAGTTTGAAGCCTTGAGATTTGCGGCTGTTATTCCCTCAGCGTCCACTCATATGTGCCATGTTTTATCATTTATTTTCATACACAGCTTATTATTTTACAGATTCCACAATTTTCAATTGCACAGCATAGGTGGGAAAAGTTTTGAAATGATTGTATTGTTGTCTCACTTTTTGAGTTATATGGCGAAAAATTATGTTTTAAATCAAGTGAGAATCATGCTCACTTCCCCAAAGACTTTTTGCAAACCAGCAGTCTACTCCTGCTACTTAAGTGCTATTTCAATTACGCTTTCTCTTTTCAAAGTGTGTAAAAAAAACCGATTGGCACTGACGTACAGCTAATAAATCAACTGTGGCAGTGAGAAAGCTAACCACGGCCATGTCGAGCAGAGGCTATCTGTTCCTGGGAGCTGTGAGGCTGGTAGATGGTGTGTCATGCTGCGCGGCGAGGTGATGCTGAGCACTGTGGATGGGGCTCCGGGTGCGTCGTAACAGGGACACAACAGCAGGCCTCCTGGTACCATCTGTCTGACCAGTGGCAAAGCCCCAGAGAGCACGCTTCAAGGGTATTGGTTTGAAAGTGTTCGAAAGGTTCTGTCTCTGTGCGTGCGTTTGAGTATGAAAGTGCTCGTCAGCTTATAATCTATTCACCAGAGTCCTGAAACATGTTGCAATCCGCTCCTGCTAGAGTTAGAAACCTTCCTCTCGGCGTTTGACTTGGAAAAGAAACAGCCCCAAAAATAAAGAAATAAATACGACTATTGTGTTTCTAGGGAGACATAATATTTTTGTGGTTCTGCAGGTTGTGTACTGTTACACGAGGGGATTTCAGCTCGTTTATTGCCAGATAAGAAACAAGAGCCCTCAGAGCGGTGCCAGTGATCAGCTGTCATACAAAATTCAGATATCTGCCTGCAGAAAGTAGGCTAAAAAAGTGGAGGGCTCAGTTTAATTACAGGGTTTCCACTCGCTCTCTAAAGCTGTGAGTCATTATCCCTCTGCAGACGCAGAGAAATTGAATCAAACATCACGCGTAACTTAACATTTTAATAATTTAACTGAAGGTAGTAGGGAAGCTGGGGCTGCTGCAATACAGAGCCCACATTTACAAGACAATTTATACTTTCACTCAAATCAGGTCATGGGAGGGCTGTCAGCCGCTGTTGTGTCTTTGACGTAAACTGCTTTCACTTTGAATTATTTTTTTTTACTTTTGTTTAGCAAATTTAACACAACAGCAAGCTGTGCACAATGGGTGTTTGATACTGTACTATGGCACAAAAAAAAGATCCAGGATAATTACAAATCGATGCAACCGAAGGCAGGGAGATGTGATTACCACAGTCTGGCAGGCATTTCTGGTTTGAGTTTATTGTTTATTAGGACTCACATTATCAATAGCTATGCTTCCCAGTGTAATGCAACAGTTTACCTTCAAATCGAACTGATATTTACAGTGTTTATCTTTAAAGCTATATTTGGCAAGATCACTAGAAAAATAGCTAATGACGTATCTCGTCTCCAGTTTATTAAAAAAAGTGTTTCGGTATTGAGGCTTTCTGTCTGGAGATCCTCACACCACACACACACATACTACATGACACAGTGCAGATCTCTCGACTAATATTGACACATTTTATTGTGTTCATTGTCCTGCTGGGTTCACTGGGGTAGTTACATATTTACAGAATATTAAAAAAACAACCACACCAACATTTGAAGTGTTTTAGAAGGAACATGGGCGTGACTTAAAGCTGTAGTTTGTAAGTTACCTACAATGAATTGGCAAACTCTCTGTGTTCCTCATGTGGAAGTTTTTTGTTTTTAGGACTGAGCAGGCGACGGGAGGAAGCACACAGCGCAAGTAAAGACAGAGATCATACAGCAGCTGAAAACAAATCTTTTTAAATGTTTTTGCCTTTGTGCAAACGTAATCGTACGATATTCAAAATATGTGCTCCACCGACAGCAATCAAGCACTCCTAAAACTGCCTAACTATGTGCCTGCCAATCACAGCTGCTGCTGTTCCTCTCACTATGCAGCTCCAAATGAGTTTTCTGGATGCAGTCAGTACAAGTCACGTTATGTTATGTTATGTTATGTGAATGCGGGTGGGGAATAGAAATACAGGTCATACAACACAGGGTCCAAAAGACTGTGGACAGTTTTGGTAATTACCCAGAATTCCACAGGGGTCAATAGAGGTTCCTCACTGGTGTTTTAAACTAAAACAAATTTCTAAGTATGTTTAATAGATAAATGAGTGGCTAAGTTAATAAAAACATCAGTAGGTTGATTAGTTTTTATAAATAGTCAAATATAATTCTTTTCACTCTAAATAGAAGAAAAAAGGGAACGCCTGTGCCATAAGGTAGCACAGTGATGTGAGCACAGGATCATAGTGTACTTTCCTAATCAGGCTAGCGCGTGTTGGGACAAAGCAGCACACTGCAGAGGTGGGCTACTTTTGGCTCATCAGCACTTTGCATCCCCATACTTCCTGACACAGTTGTATTAGATTGAGGCTGCCCTCCAGAGAGCAGGCAAGAGAGAAGGATGAGCAGGAGAAGCAGCAGCAGCAGCAGCAGGGAAAAAAAAAGGAGAAAAGAGAGGCAGCTTTGTGGCAGCCTCTGGGAAATGGGATGAGATGATAAGAGCTCCTTTGAAGAGAAATCAGCCATTGTATTTACTGAAGGCAGATTTTTTTTAACAGTTACTGTAGCTCAGCTCCAATATTCCATGGAGAAACTTGCTATTTTAACAAAACACAGCTTGCACACACACAAAGCAATCCTTTTGAAGGAATTAGCATTCAAATATCAGCTCTCCATTATCCAAATACACAGATTAGAAGCCAGTATTACAATCCGCCTCTGCTTTGACATGCCCTCTCTTCAGAATCAAACAGACGAGCTTAACATGATATCCCCAAGGCTGCAGAAAGCTGCTCCAACCCCATAAGAAAATATGCAGGGGGCCCCTTAAAAAAAAGTAACAAGCAATGCTGATATCGCTGCATTCACCGGTCACTGCACAGCTATTACAATGAAGAAAGACCTTAATTAATGGTGACAATGCATGCGGAGCTGCTCTTGGAAAGCCTGACTCACTGGTCAAGCACATTTTTATTTAGAGTATGTCGTATAGAGAGCAAGTGTTCTTACCTCGGCCAAGTTTTAATAATATCTGTTTATCGAGTGTATTCTCATGTGAGGAACAAAGCTGTGGTCTCACATTTCAGGGACAGCAAAACAACAGCAAAGTGATACCGGGAACTACAATGTGGTGGTGTGAGCGCATGTCTGTGAGGGGGTGGGCATACTCTGTTCGGGGCCTCACCACAGAACCAGCTAGTCCACGCCACTGCAGACGTACCACAGGTCACCAACATCGCAGTGACAAGCTGTCACTTCACATCACCCATGGCCATGTGGCTCACAGAGCTCCCGACACTGCTGTCGCCTCTCATCCACATGTCATTCTTAACCACAGAGACATTTGCTGAGAAAGGACTGAGGGCTCCCTGGACTCAGGAGCTCATCCCGCACAGCACGCACCACTGAGGCTTTCAGAGTCAAAGGGATCCCGACCATAAATGATTTAACGGTAGAAATTACAGGATGTGTTTGGATTCACTGTATCAGAACTGTATCAGACTGAAAAAAGCTGCGTGCTGCAGCCATCGATCATATCATTGTTTCTGCTAATGACAACTGCCATCTTTGTTTGCACTTAGTCGTGACATACGAGAGGAAGACGATGTGCAGGGAGATCGTTTAAAGCTGGCGTAGGCAAACAATGTTTGACATTATTGATTCATAATTACACAATGGCCTCTCAGCATAATGTGAATCAAGTCATTTGAGAGACAATTAAATGTGAATTTCCACTAGACGCTGTTTGTTTCGAAATATGACCTGCAATTGGAGGATTTGACCAATCGCAGTGTAGTTTAGACACAGAGAAGGTGCTCCTATAAGCTGTAATACTAATTTACTGTACTGTAAATTTGCTTTTCCAGTGTTGGTAACAACTGTCTATGCTACAAAGAAACCAAAAAAAGGAATAAAGTCTAAAACAGAGGCAGACAATAAAAGTGTCAATATGGGAAGAGTGTTTCAGAGATTGCCATGGGCCATCTGTCACAGAAGAAGCATGTGCTTCTGTCTGTGCTCATCCCAAAACAATCCACTATTTTTACGAGCAATCCCACCAATACTTGAACAAGCCCAGAACTAGACAAAGATAACCACACAGGGTTCGCTTGTTGCCGACAACTTGTTCTTGTACTTTACAAGGTTTCATTTAGTGGTAACATGAGCTCAAATACTTGTTGCTCCAACACTTTTAAGTTCTGGAAAGTCTCTATATGCTCCCGCAATTCCAATCCACATCATAAGTGCAACTTTCTGAGAACCAAAAATGGCAGGACATGATATATTCACCATGATGACATGTTTCTACAGACTGGTGTATGTACTTAAGCGAGGCAGGAGGTGAGAAACAATTTTCACTCTGGGAAACTGCTTCAGGGTGTGGGAGGGTTAACATGAATCATACATTTTAAGGGCTTCTTCACAAGAAAGTGTTATGAATAAAGAAATTAACAGTTCTTGCAGACAGCAGAGGTCACTGCGAGCAGGGAAAGATCAGAAGCAAAATCTCTGGTGAAAGGTCCTGGCTGTGCTTTAAGGATTACTGAAATACTGTACATTGAATAAAGTAAAATAGACAGAACAGCAGTGCAACCTTGGTATTTAGGCAGCCGGGAGCTACATAGAGATCATTACATATCAGTAACACAAGATAGCATGGATTGAGTTGTTGTTGTTTGACTATCACATTACAGAAGAATGAAGTGCTGAGGCAGATACGAGGCCACAAGACAGATGATGTTTTTAGCTCCTTTTAAAACAAACAAATCCCTTGTTAAACATGTCTTAAAAAATCTACAAGCATGTTTGTTACCTTAAAAGGCCATTGCCACACAACTACAAGCACCTTTTTCCCAGCAACTGTCAAATATGAGGCCTGCCTCCGGTAATGCCACAGGAAAAGGCCCATAAGCAGGGAACAAGTTCCCTTCCTGTTTTCAAAGACGATTCCTATGGCATGCAGAGCCGTTTCCTGCTCGCTAGGCTCATTTCACCATCTCAAACATCTGGCTGCTCTTCAGCATGCAGCTGCAGCACGGTGAGCGCCAACAGTGCCACTGCTGAGTTGAAATAACACAGTCCTTCCAGTCATGTCTCTGGCTACTACAAAGAAAACCTAACTTCACTAGCATCTGTGCTGCATCCTAATCCAGTCAGTTATTCAGGACAACTATTGATGAGCGTGTGTACTTGCAATTTACCCTTAAGTATTTATCTTACTCAACATCATGACAGGGTAAAAACACAAGATGAAGTTACGGTTAACCATAACCAAGTGAAAGGAGTCAAAGCAGAACCCCACACCACCACCACCACCCAGTAACCATCTGGTGACTACATTGAGGAGGTTTGTTGATGGTGACAATGCAGTAAAAATGAGGTCACTCACCATATTTAAAAAAAAAAAAAAAAAAATGGGTGCAGTGTTCTGGGTTCTTTTTAAGCCAAATCTGAAGTGAACAAATGCTGAACAGCCACCAACTCTGGGGGTAGAAGAAGACGACGTAAAAACTGTGGCGGCGTCTTTCTTCGTACCATACAGCAACCACAAGAGCCATGCTCGCTATATTTTGTATCACGTTTAACATAGCAGGTACGAAACATACAGAACCACAGCACGAGCCATCTCACCATTCAATGTTCACAGCAAGCCTATAGAGAGATACAGCACCAGAGCCAGACGTAAACCGCCAATAAATCGGTTTTCTCCTCCACATACACTCGTACCGGGCAAGTTGTACAATTCTGTCTTAGTTTAACTACGGCATTAGCTCGATTAAGCTGTGCATGTAAACATATTGAGTGTTGCCAACAGTTGCGTGCTTAGTCTGGCTAAATGCTAAATGCTAAAATATTGATGAAGCATAATCCCTGCTGTGGCTGCAGAGCTCATTCAACTCGGTGTCAAAACCCTGCATAGCTGAGTGAGACTGGAGCAGACTAGTAACAAGTGACTGCAATAAGCAGAGAATTTTATTGTCAACAAGACTCATAACAGTGGCGTTCACACAGGTATGTGCAAAACATGACTCATCACTGTCCAGAGGAGATTATTATGTCTGGCATTGCCTAGCAACATATAATTTTTTTTGTCTGCGTTTGTTGTTTGTACATGCTGTAGAGTTTCTGCTTCTTTATTCTGTAATTAATTCAACAAGAAGTGTCCGTTTTTGATTTATGTAATTTAATATTGCTACATAAAGTCAGCGGGTGTCCCTGCACTTGTATTTATTAGTTGTATGCACAGGCTGGAAAGTGCCTGACCAGGATTTATTGGTTGCTTTAAGTGCACTTTTTATTGAAAAAAAATATACTACATACCTGGCAGCTTTTAATTCAGTAGTTACAGCATACATCATTACTTTCGTGACAGTGTTTCCGATTCCTTTCCTACATCCTTAGTCTTTTAAAAACAAAGATTCCTTTCCTACATCCTTAGTCTTTTAAAAACAAACAATGTTTACTTCTATCCGAGTAGCATTTTTTTTTTTTTTTAGATTACAGTACATTTTCATGAGTAAAGACCTATTAAGATATATTCAGATTATACATTCCTTGACGAGAGCAGTGACTGTGGTTCTAATTCAGGAAACAATATTTGTCAATATCTGATGCGACTGCAGCAAAGTACTCATCAGCAGTGTCTCTGCAGTGATTTCCCACTGAAACATGGATCCATTTTATATCCCATGGGAAACCTGGGCTGAGTGGTTAATGCTGTGCTAATGCTGCCACACTCAGCCAGGGCTTGATAAGCCTCATGCTTTTAGAGAAGGGAAACACATTTAGTGTTTTAAACCACGTCGGTAGAAAAAAGGCTGGGGAAAATCCACTAGTTGAGAACAGCACACTTGTTGAGTTTTGTCATCTCCCTCTCCTGCTTTTGCTTAAAATGACACACAAATGCACACGTGCATTAGGAAGGGGCGAGCCGTCCCCCTAATCTGCACTCATCCTCTGAAACAATCCTTGGCTGCACAGGGACTGCTGCAGCGAGAAAGTAACACGATAAAAAAAAAAAAACAAGACAAATGTGAGTGGGAAGCTTTACTCCCACTCCGATCAGTTCTGACATTCCAAATAAGGTCTGTGTGGACCAGTGGTAGCAGAGGCCGACACAAAAAAAAACCCTGCAGAGCTCTCACTGACTCCAACCAAGGAAGTGTGTGTGTGGGGGTTGTGGGGGGTGGGGGGGGCTTGGGGGCTCATAACAGTGCAGAAAATATGTGACCTCTAAAAAAAAGAAATTCATCATCAACCTGACATTTCCCACAAGGACAAAAACAAAACACCACATGAAACTGATATATCTTCTATATGAGTTGGATATCACCATCCATTAAAAACAAACATTTTGGGTCAGTGCTGAACTCTTTGCCTTTGGCGGCGGATAACTGTGTTCCGAAAAAAACCAGAGGCGTTTACATTGTTGAAAACAGGAAACAAACAGAGAGCTAAATTAATAGCTACAATGCCCAATTTGCACACTGCACGGGTCCCAAAATGTTGGTAGGAGTTAAATCCTGCTCGCAGTTATAACTGCATGTATTATATTCACTTTTACAACCCGGAGGAGCATGATAATTATATTAAAAACAATAAAAACAGCCAAAGAAAACGGCAAGCTTCTTGCTGTTCAGAATTTATTTTCCTCTTCAAGCGCTATTCATTTTTTTACATTGAATCTGATTATCATCACGTGAAAGCACTTTAGTAATATCTCATTGTTTTGTTGAAAGTAAATTTAGACTCACAACCTTGAACAATGTTGTTTAACAAACAAGAACCAAATGTCAGAGGCAGACAATGACCAGACCAGGTGGTGAAGAAAGTGTAAGAAAGTCCTTACTGGTGCTCAATCTGCACTCACTGATGTATCAACTCCAGTCAATCAGAGACTTAAATGGGGCGAAGGTGTTAGAACTTTTTATACCACCTGAGAAAACATTGAGCTTCTCGAAGTCACACCACCATTATCAACCAACGTTAAAATACAGTGGTGTAAATAGGCTGAGAAAGGTCAGCAACAGACATATTTATTCACAATAAGATAATTTCACCATCCTCTTCTTCCTCACATACACTTGGAAAAGTGGGATTAGATTAAAATGGAGGTTTGAGGTTTTTTTTTTTTTTGTTATTTGTTTAATTTTCCACAAACTCTGGTCAAAATTCCTCACCTCCACTGCGATCACATACCCTGGTATATACAGTAGAACAGTATTTCTGATTTTCCTCCAAGTACTACCAGAGGAAGCTTGCGCACCACTGGTGGTACCATAGTTTGAGAAGCACGGTGTCAGAGAACTGCTCCTACTTCTTGTATGTATTATACCACGCTTTGGAGACTCGACATCCTCGTCTGGAGCTCCTCCGAGTGAAAGATCATCAACCAGTCTTGCACTACAAATTTACAAAGATTGTAAGAGTCCTCGGGTGTGAACTGCACATCGACTCCTAGGACTTTAATTTTTTTTCCTATTGCCTATTAAGCTTGTGCTTCAAAGCTGCTGATTTGTCTGTAAAAGGTGCGAAATTAGCATTGTACTTTCAAGGCTCGGACCAAGTGTCACTGGTGGGAACGTAACAAAAAAGGAATGAAGATATTTCTCGACTCAGGGGAAACGGAGGTTGGAAGGCACAATTTTTCAAAAATACTACCCCTATTCTGGTAATACATAGCTAAATGCAAATCGGTGAAGTATTCCTTTAAGTACATACAAAATGCTTGAACTGATTCCAGCAAAAGCAAATCAATTTTAATTAAAAAGCAGTTATACACTTAGACGAACATAGTTTATTCAATTTCTGCCAACAAACCTGTCATCGAAGCAGAGACATAACTTCAAATGAATGTTGACTGTTTGTTGTTTTAACTGAACGTGTTGGGAGGCAACACTGAGTGAACACCTTAGCCACTTTGACTTCATAAAGTTTTTAGTCTGCTTTCCTTGTCACTTCCTTTTAGCGGCAGGACACTGCTCTGTCGCGCTGCATCCATTTCAACTGGAGGCAAACGCATAGCTTTTTTAAAATCGAGGCTGAGCTCACAACTGTCCGGGGCGAGTGGTGGCTTTCACAGTGGCAGGGAGAGTTCAAGGTTGTAGCAGAGCATGTGTCGCTGAGCAAGTTTGTGCACGTTGGCAGCTCTTGTGTGTGTCTGTGTGTGTAAGTGGGTCCTGTGAACCAAACGCTTTAGGTCTTTTTACATGTTGCAGCTGGTGAGAGAGAGCGAGAGAGAGCTCCCAGGTAATCCGTCCAAGTGGAAAAAAACTACTTTCCCATAACGTGATCATTGACAGTCATTCAAAGTTAAGGGAAACACAAAGCAACCGTTGTTCTTCCAGACTTTTTTTTTTCTCATCAAGAGAGTTGGGAGACAAAAGATCTCCCAAGCATCCGATCTCATCCCAAAATAAATCACAGCAGTAGAAAAAAAAAAAGAAAAAGGTCCTTCTTTACCTAGAGTGGCATTTGGTCAAGTAAACATACTCTGCTGCTTGTAAAGAGACAAACTGTTCCTGACGGTGAACATTTTGTCAGTGGTTTAAAGTTCACGGACTAATCCTAACAACTGCCAAACTCTCACTTCATTATTTTACACCTGAGACAGCTCACCAGTCCATCGCAGGGCCAGGACCATCTGGTGTGGAAAACACGATCCAACCGCTAAAAACTTTAACCAAGTTACACTGAGAGCAAACGAGTAAACTGCCAAGCAGAGGCCGCGCAACAAGTTCGCCATAGCACACAACTGCCTGGGGGCCCCAAGCAGAGAGGGGAGCCCTGGGAACAGTGAGTGCACAGTAAATAATCATTATCTTCATCATCAATTAATCTATTTTCCTTTCTCTCAATTACTGAATTAGTTGTTTGGTCAATGAAGTGTCAGAAAAGTGGTGAAAAATACATGTGTCGCCCATAATGTAATATGATAATGTCTTGTCGTGTCACATATGTTTCCTGTAATGTTCGTGGAGAAGCAAATAAGCCAGAAAACATTTCCATTTAAGAAGTCGGGGTAAGATAACTTTATTTAAAAAAGAACTGTTCATCAATAATTCAGCAGTCCATTACCAATTGATTAAATGCAGCCCAAATTTGTAGCAGCAGAAAAATTAGTCCGTTTTCAGCCTAATGAGTTCGACAAGTAATTTGACAGTAAACCAGCTTTTGCCTGGGGCCCTCCTTTAAAATACTCATGCTCTCAAGTGCCTTGTATCAATGCATGCCTGATTATTACACATTTGAACGGACAGTGTGAGCCGTAAAAATGCAGCAAAGAAAACTCACGCCGATGCAGCTGTTGTCACAGCATCTGTTAAAGAGGAGTGTGCAGAGTGCAGAGTCTGGCCAGGCTCCCTCTGCTGACTCCACCAGAATGAGCAGAGGGGGAACAACAACCACCAAAGCAGACAGAGGCCGTCAAATTTCACGTAGACCACTAGATCATAACAACATTAATAACAAGAGAAGTTAATCAATCCCTCACTTTTCACAGTTTCAAAATGTTCCCCCGGCTAGGCTGAGGAAATGTGTACAGTAAAAGTGGCTGTAGGTCATTTCAAATGTCATTCCTCATCTTGTTTGTGACACAATAACAAAACAAAAACAGAAGCGAGGGTACGTTTCAGTTTAAAATGCAGGTTACCTCTGCGCGCTGTAGGCAGAGACGTCATTCAAACCAAAGCTGTCAATGTCATTCAAACCGCGGTGCAAATGTGACAAGTTCCAGGAGATCACCTACTACATTATGCCGCTGTCACATTAAATGACACAGTGTTGGGTCAGAGCTGCACACATGTGGAACTATCTGCATTTCCATCCCAGAATATGATATTTAGTCTGGGTGGAGGAGATTATCCTGCTTGCTTGTGTGGATTTCACAGCTCAACTGGCAAGACATCCCTTCACTTGCTAGACAGCTGTTTTTTTTTTTTTCTCTTTTTTCTTTACCCCCTCACTTTTACTACTCCAGGCAAAACAGATGAGCTTAGCGACTCAAACTCAGCCACGGCAGCAAAGAGGGGGGGGGGTTGGAATCCTTCTTACCAAGGGCATTAATTAACTTGGACTGTTGATGAGGACAAACACAGATTAACAGGAGTGTCAGTATTTTAATCAATGCTTGAGTTGAAAAAAAAATATCCTTATACAGTGTATCTGTAGGTTAATGACCCACTTAATACATCCGTAAACTGACAGGCTTGGTCTGTAACACTGTTGGAGGATATCAACAAAATCAATAATAAACAATAATACATGGCCTTCAATTTAATAACACGGCTTTCTGTTTTGGTCTTTTTAGCATAAGTAGTTGACTACCAAAATAAGTGCTAGTTGCAGCCCGAGTTAAATTAAATGCATCATGGGAAAATAATAATAAACTAGATGAATCAAATAATTATGGGTAGAATCATTAGATTAATACTTACTAATATTATGATACTAATAATAGTTAGTTTAAATAATAGTTTTGAATGGCCCTGCTGTCAATCACACCATAGCCATACCCTAAAGTATACCCTCCTTTATCAACTTATTGACTCGTGGGCGCTTTTCCACTACACAGTTCCAGCACGGCTCGGCACGGCTCAACTCTACTCGGTATAGTACGTGGTACCAGGTACTCTTTTAGTAACTGATATGGCGAGGTTCCAAGCGTCCAAATGTGACATCGACAGACTGTCGGCCACTGATTGGTCACAGAGTGTCATGAGTCACGATTGTGACGTCCGACACAAGAATCAAACCGAACAATGGCGAACTGTAGATCAGTTCTAAAATCCTGAAAACATGTGTTAATCTCCAACATATAGCAAGGAAATTTCTAAAATCTCAAAACTTAACAGTGTATGTCTGTGTTCCAGTCATACAGGACGACTCTGCGAACAAATATTGTTAATTAAAATACTTTACGAGTCACTAGTTTGTGTGTGTCGCGTATAAAACGACATCATGGTAGTTTCAAACGATACCAAACCGAGTAGAGTCGAGCCGTGCTGTTCTGTGCCGTGCTGGAACTGTATAGTGGAAAAGGGCCATAAATGGGAAAATATTTCTTTATTTTAGAAATTAAGTATGAGGTCGGCTTCATTACAACTTGCCCCCCTGTTTGGCATTCAAAAGAATCCAGGTTTCAGGCACTTTGCATTAGTTTCACTTTCCAGACTACATCTGTTATTTACATATGCGCTCTTTTTTCACCTGAACAGCTTGTGCTGTATCCCCTAAGCCCCCGTGCTTCAAACACAAACCTGAAGTTATAAATATAATTCACTTAGTACATTCAGACATCAAGCTGCAGATCTTAAGTTGCCTGTATCCTGTCGCATTTCAGTAACAATGAATGTAAATCATAAAAAACTCACACTAAATCCAAAGGGCCTACAGTACAGAGCTGGTTCAAGATACTGTGTACAAACAATGTAAATCTCAATATCACCATGTACAGTCACTGTTAGAGGATGTTGTTTACGGAGAACACAGTGTATGATCGCAACTATTTCTACTCTTGAAGGAGTTACTCCTACCAACTTGGGAGAAGTAAAGGAGGACATGACATTAGGAAAGCACGAGCCTCAATTAATTTATCACATTTGACCAACCTACTTCTGTAGCTGAACCACAGAACACCATGCTGTTAGGTTATGGCATAAAAGGGCTGGCTTTGTTGCCGGATGTGGGAAAAAACATCCAATAGACTCTAAAAAAAGCACAGGAAGGAAACTGGGGGTGGGGTGGCAGTGAGTAGCAGAGGGGGTGTGGTGGCGGAGAGTGGGAGTGAAAAAGGAATGTTCTCTTCACTCTCTCTTTCTCCTTCTTGTTATCATGCATGCACACACGTTATAACCCCACTTTCTCACTAACAGCTATGAGAAGAATGCAGCATCGCCGTGTTTCTCTGTGCACAGGATGGCAGGAGAATGCGCCCTCACTTGTTTACTGATCATTTACGTGCCTTAATTAAAAAGAACATGTTGGACCAAATAATTACATTTGAAGGAGTTCTGTTACAGGAACCAGCCCTACTTTGAGTGTGGGATTACTGTGGGATGTATTTTCATCTCTCCGGCTACATTCACACAAACAGCCGCATAGTTCAATTCTGGAAGCATGTGACTTTGATGTGAATGCAACTTAACTGTCACACATGTGCATACAACACTATTTTCCATTTTTGTTTGGCTGTGCTGACCGGCCTGCTGGTGCACGTAGATGAAGACAATGCTCAGCCTATACAGTATATTAGTGGCAGTTGCTGGTCTTTAAAACAGGGGGAAGTTCATTTAAGGCCCAGTTATTTATACATAGATTCTTACATAAATTCTGCAAACAAACAACTAGGGAGACAAGGAAACGCAGTAATTATCCATCCATCTTCTACCACTTTCTACCAATCTCAGCTGACATAGGGTGATAGGCGGGGTACACCCTGGACAGTTTGCCAGTCCATCACAGGGCCACATAGAGACAAGCAACCTTTCACTCTCACGTTCATACCTACGGTTCATTTAGAGCATCCACTTTACCTAATCCCCATATTGCATGTTTTTGGACTGTGGGAGAAAACCGTAGAAAAAATGGGGAGAACATGCAAACTCCATGCAGAAAGGCCCTTGTTCCTACCGGGTCACGAATCCAGGTCAAAGGCAAGAGCGCTAACAACTACATCAACCATGTGGCCCACGTGATAATTATGTGAAACTGAAATGCTATAATAGTGTTTTTATTCACAGCGTATATGTACGAACAAAAATGGGATATATCGCTACACAACAATCAGCTATTTGTCTACGGACTGAGGACTGAGGCAGAAAAGGCTCTGCTGTCGTGTTATGTGTCTGCAACGCTGTCAATCAAAAACTGGTTCCACCTTTTAGACAGTTCCTCCAATCATCAAGCAGAAGCCCAGTGTCCTTGCCCACCCACTGACCCCGAGAGAAGCTGAGCTTCTGTGGAAGTGACTGAAGTTCTGTGCCGTCTTAGTATGTACCAGTCAGTATGTACAGATATTTCACTTATGTTTCACTTATGGCCATATTTCTGATATGTATCCGATGTAGGGCCATGTCCACACAGCCCTGAAAAGAAAAATAGCATATGTGTCACGTCAGACTGGTTATGGCTAGATTTTTTTTTTAGGCCCAGACAGATGTTACCGCCTAAAGCCCAGTTTTCACAGACGTGGGACTGCTGTGAAGTTCATGTGACACAACTAAGTGTTTTCTGATCCAGAGTCTTGCAGTCACCGTGTGTGATGACTGACCGGCAGTAGAGGTTCACACATACTTGATCTTCCAACAGGAGGAGCATGTCTAGCCCCGCAACCACATTTAGTCATGAAAACACAATGCCGGCTGTGATCTCTGACAAGTTTTTTTTTGATGTTGTCTTGCTCCCTCTTCCACCTTCACCACTTCCCAGACTCCGGTGGCCTGGTGACTCCCAGTAGATTTCCAGCAGGCTAAAAATCGAGTCTGTGATGCTTTGGGGAGCCTTCTCTTATTACGGTTTTGTAGACTTCACACGTAGCAGTTGTCGACTGCCGATTGAGCTATGATTGGAGGCTTTGGGTGACTGGAAACCCGGGCTAAAAATCATGTAGCGTGAAAAAATGTTTAGTCCTAACATAGTTATGTGATTCACATACTTAATTGCAGCAAGACTCATTTTCACCTTCTTGAAGCAACATTTACCATCTGGTTTTTACCAGATGGCTCCAACATCCTTTATACATTTTCAACTTAAAAGGGGAAAAAAAAAAAAAAAAAAAACAGTTTATGAGAAAACACCTTCTATAATAACACAAGAGTTCGCTAACACCCCTCAGGAGCTGCCATAAATGTTATGCAAATCGCACATCAGTTACCCAAACCTAAACAATTTGACTGACAATGAAGAACTTGAAGGCAAATATATCCTCATATCCGTCAAACGACGAAGACAGTGTCACTGTCTCTGACATGAGTTCAGTCTGACACTCCATGTTCCCCCTCATTAGCTCTTCGTGTTATCCTTCCATGGAAGGGAAAACAGATTCCTCTCACTTGTCACGCACACATCAGATTCAGCTTAGGATGCAAAATATTTGTGTTTGTTTGATGAAATTTTAGAATCACCTGCGCAAGGAATTTGATTCTGATGAACTTTAGTGTACTACAAAAGCAAGACTGCGAGTTTCCAAAGGCTGTAAACAGATCTAGAGGAGGTGCTGGGGTCTAGTTCTCTCTAGAAATCACTTGATTTACATCACACTGAAAGGGCTTTATGGAATTATTAACTTCCACTGATCAAAGACAGAAGCATCACACCAGTTAACAATGTGTGCCATAATCAGTACAAGCTGAAATTAGTGTCAAATAACCACCAGGCCATGCAGCAACCTCTGCCACTGTTAAGCCTGCTTCCTGTTACAAGCAGATTGCTGATGATTGGACAAGGTAGGATAGAGACCAGGGATCTTCCCCTGGTTTTTAATTCACCGTGTGAGCTGTCGATCTAACAGCAGTGTCTGTGTACCTCTAGGCAAGGTGGAGAGAGAGCAGGCGCCAGAGCATAGCTCAGCACTGTGACACCTCACCACAGCAGAGCACTAACACAAACATTCCAGCTGCCACTCCTCAACCATATTGGCAGAGCTAAGGCAAGAAACAAGACCATCTATGTTCCTCCTCTAGACCCGTATCTGATGCTTGGCACACGGTGATCTGGCAGTTGGAAACATCTGAATCAGGATTTGACAGTTTGGGAATTTGAAGGATGATATGGCACCGATACTTATATTTTAGTACTGAAACCTAAGAATGACAGCCTGAATATTGGCTGCCAGCTTGAATTATTTAGCTGCTTTCATTTAATTCTGGCCATGTTCTCGACCAACAATTACAAGTATGGTTCCAAAATATGTTGCACTGATTACTGAGTGGAATAGAATAAATTGCCTTTGACTTTAGAACAATTGTGATATATTTCAAGTTAAAACAACTTTCATGATCAAGTTTCATTAGCAATCAGATAAACAGCTAACTAGACATTAGCCTAGCCAGATTATCCACAATTTAAGCTACACTAAGTGGCAAAACCCAAGTTTAAAAGCCTAAAGTTTAGTATTTTGGCATGTGCCAAGTTGGCTTGGAATCTGACGTCATCCACTGTACATCCACTTACACCTGCAACCCTACACTGCTTGGACAACAGTAGCTGTCATCCACACGGTGTCCATGACACAATATGTGCAGTGCTTTTTACCATCTATTTTACTCTTAATTAGTGACGGGCATGAATATTCAACAATTCGATTACATGATTGATTCTAAAAAGTCAAATAGCTAATGTGAGTATTCTTAATTGTATTACCGCGGGGGGTGGAAAATGTCCATCCCTACTCTAAATGGGACCATACTTCACAAAATTGACACCTTGTTGTATTAAATAAGACCTGAAATGAATGACTTACACTAAATGAAATCTAAATTACGCCGCGCTGGAATTAATGTACGATTAAATACAGGATCCAACATGTTTGCTGGTGTTATAAATCAAGTGAGATGAAGTCTAATTTTCTCACAGACTTGCACACAAACGGACTTGTAACCAATGGTGTCGCCCCGTGATGGCCATTTTAAATCAGTATTCCATGAAGTTCCCTCCCCAAGATCAGTTATTTTTCAACTATATGTATTTGCTGTGGTTATTTGTCTTTAATTTGTCTTTAATGACAAAACTGAAATGATATAAAATACCAATATTGCCTCAGTATGTTGGTTTAACTCCACCTCAGACACTTGTATTAATGGTGGGACAGCGTTCACCTTGTTATTGTTACTCCTGAGACCGAAGGATGTGCATATTAAAGGCAAAAGGAAAGGAGATGTCAAGGACAGAAAACAGTGAACACTTGTGTTGAATTTTCTATTAGCTCTTGACATTAATTCCTAAAACAACATCAGCAACGTTTCAAACTCGCAAACGTCGTCAGTATCCAGTGGGTTTGTGACTTTCACCTTTCGTACATTTTCACGTCTATTATATTGCCGCGGAGAACAACCGTGGCAAAGAACAGAACATTAGTGCAATGCAAATGGAGTTGAACTGTGACTTAGACCCCGGAGCACACACAGGAGCTGGAGGGAGAGGAGAAAAGAGGAGAAAAAGTGAATGCTTGTGCCTCTTTTCAGCACTCCGCAACTCTGGAGCCTGGGAACTTCGGCAGCTTGGCCGGGCTCTGAGAAATATCCTGAGTTGTAATGTAAACATGTCTGAACTCTGATCTAACATACCCCCCTCTCCCAGTTTAACCCAGCACTCTGTGTTAGGGGTTTGCCAGTGACATCAGGAGCCCACTCTCTCATTTCCTGAGTGGGGTAATGACCCTTGGGAGAAACGGGCTGTTTGAAGTCTTGCAAATAAAACTGCTTTGCTCTGAACCCAATTGTTCCTGGGCAGAGGAGTGACACGGCTGATTAAAACTGCGGTTTGAATGGCTTTGTTTGATACATGGATATTGTTATGAACCTGTAAACCCCCGACTAAAGGGTAGGGTAAAGAATTTCAACGAGGTGAGGACAGAAACACTGTGTGAACACAGGAGCACATACTGTCGGTGGACATCCACACCCAGTTCTCCAGAGGCAACCGTGATGATCAGATCTGTTTACATCAGCAACACAAGTCCAGGAAACTCTGACATATCAGGTGGCTGATTCTCAGATAAGTGTGAGAACGGTTACAGATAAGTGACTGTGTGTCCAAACACACGGCTCCTTCTGTGTCTCGGCTCTTAAACTAAACCTTCACAGTTGCCACCAAAGCCAAACACACATCATTATCAATAGCCACGGTCTATTTACTGGGTATTGTGCCTTCAAAATCAAGGTAGCAAAGTGCTGCGTTTGTCCTGCTGCACATGCGGTTTGTTGCCGGAATTTTACCTTCCACACACTCGGCATAACATACACCTGAACACGCTTCTTCCCACAGGGTTCCAGTTTCAGCACTGGGTAGCAAAGCACTTGTGGAAAGACACTCCAAGGCTTTAACCCCTCCTCCCCTCTTCCTCCTCCTCCTCCTCTCGTCTTTTTCCTCACACACACACAATCCTGCTCTCTCTTCAATTAAGTCAAGCAGGAAAAACCTGACAAACCTCAAAGAGCTCAGACTAGAGAGGGAATCGCATCAGGCCTCTACAAGGCCCCTCTGAAAATGTAGCTGCACAAAAGCTCAGGCCTTTTCCTTCGCTCACTTACACAGTATATTTAAACATCTGACATCCTGACGTTTTTCCTTGATGGTTGGATTTCACAGTGACAATAAGCACTAATTTATCAGTCCTTCTAGAAATTCCCCACTGAATGCATTGGCTCACTTGACGCTGCGCGTGTCTCTGGGTCCAACGCAGTGCTTGGAAAAATTCAAACAAAGTGGTGGCGACAACAGGAAACATTGCTGAAAGCACAAATCAACAACAAAGGAATACAGTGGGGGAAACTCTAATCTGAAACCCTTGGGAATGGAGGTATTTCAACCAAGTGAGATGTTCAGTTGGATGGAACACTGACTCACGGGGTAATTCATATTCATTCAAACATGAAACAAGTATCCACGCATATTCACGGCAGTGCATCTTGCAGACTCTAATTTGCATTTGGAGGCTCGACGAGGATATTTAAACAATTGTGCACCGGCTTTGGAGGTGATTGTTCAGATTGTATTTGAGGTATTAATCACATCATTATCGGTTTACTTAAAATAGTAGTTTTGGGACATGAAACATGTTTCGAAGCTATTTTCAGACAAAATAATCCTGAGCTTTTCCTCATGTGGACAACATCCAGAGAGATGGTTGAGGAGCAAGCAGCAGAAGTTCTGGAAAATGACCGCAGAGACTTTTGTGGTCATTGGCAGTCTCACATAAAGTCCCTCTGGACAGAGCGGTGCAGACTGCAGTGCATCTTTGAAAGCAGATTTAGAGAACTAAAAGCTTTTGTCCAACTCTACCTCATACTGTAGGTTTTATACCCAACAGGAGCCCAGACATCTGCCTTTGGATTGGGGCGGTGCTTTCAGATGATTTGTGGTCCTGCCATGTTTTCAAGTTCACCATCATAACTGGGCATATATTACCAGATCAATCTTGTGATTCTATGAATTGAAAATGAGTTTAATCAGATAATTGATTTCTCAAACCCCAGCCCAAACATTCACGCAGCAAACTCAACAACAGCAAAATGTGAGACTAAGCTGAAAACTCTTATCGCACATTTTCAGACCCCGTATTTATTCTTATTAGCGAACGGCATCATTAATTTGGGGGAAAAGAAGACCTGCCATATTTGTTTCACAACAACACACGTTCAATCGCACTTGTTTTGTGTATCATGGGAGAGTAAACAATGCCAAACTGATATACATGACCTAGTATTCATCATTGCGCTGAATATAAATTAGCAGCATACAAACAACAAAGCCTGCAACAGCAGCACAGAGGGAGACGGTGGATGATGAACATGTACTTCCTACGTTGTAGGTGTCTGAAGGTAAAGTTGTAACCTTGTAAGCCTCTGTTAAACACCGCGGACCACAGCCAGATATGCTTCCAGTGCAACTACAGGTTAAATTCACCCTAAAGACCACACATGGTGTTATATAGGTTATACAGGAGCAGAGCAGGCCTGGCCCAGCTGGACCATCAGAAGCCTGTGTTCCTCTGAGCATGAAGCCACTTATATTTTATTATCCCTTGAAGACTGAGGAAGAGACAGGTCTGCTACATGATTTTGGCAGCATTGTTCAAAGACAGATACAGCCTTCCCTTTCCATAGGCTTCTGAATAAAACATGAGGCATGTGCAGCAGGGCGGGTTGTGCACGCTTGTGTGTGTGTGTATATAGAGAACTAGAGAGCGAGAGAGACAGGTGGAGGGATGGATGGATGTGTTGAAATGCAAAAGAGACTTAAAACACCACTACTAGAGATGCATGTAGAACAGATGAGCCATGAATGCCTTTGATTTGACATACATACTGTACCTGCTAGGCTTCTGGTGACTGCATCATCCCTCTGACATATTTTGTTTGCATTCTCATTTTGTGTGTGTGTTTTCTTTTCTGGACTCATTTATATTAGTCCAGAAAAGAAAAGCAAAGAAAAGAAGAGAGTAAGTGTGCTCATATCAGAAGGCAGCAAATCTTGCCAGGTACGGAGATGTCCCAGATTTAGAGCTCTATTTCCAACACACTGCTGCTGCATGACATCACATTTGCTGAGTCTCATCTTTTTTTTTTAGAGAGATATTGTTCTCGATTTTTTTTTTACCTCCCTTCACCTAATCAATATTAAATGAATCATCCGATCAGAATATATTTTACATAAAGCATATAAAAGGGACAGTCAAGTGTTTCTTCCGTAGCATCTGAGTGTGTAAATGTAATCCAATCAATCCAGTTCAACAGATCGTTGTAAGTCAGTCACTGTGTGTTAAAAGTCTGATGTTAGTCAGACTAAGACAATAATTCAGTTTTCTTAACGTCATGTTAAAAGATTAGTCCTAATAAAATCGAGCTAGTCTTAGTCGGACTAAAATATCTGGATAATGTGTTTATACACTCAGTTGGACTGGAGTCGGACTTGATGTTCTACGTATGCACCACACGGTGTCAACAGGAAGCTGATTCAACACTCACTAGCTTATACAGCGCCACCTATGGAGGGGGAGTCAGACGTACACAGGCAATAAATCTATATTTTCCTCCACATGTATCATTGGACTCAGCAAGTTGTCCGATTGCCTGTCTTAGTCAGACTATGGCCTTAGCTCGATTAAACTTAGCATGTATCCCACACAACACTGTAATAAATACAACCATGTTTGCTGTATGTGTTCGGAGTCATGTAGAAGTAGCAAAAGCCAGTTTGACTTAAGCAATATCTTATTTACTTAACTAAGTTGTCTGAAGTAAAGAAAAAAAAAAGTGTCCAGTGTCTATAGTCCTTACAGTAATTAACTGGACCAATCATTTCATTCAGACCACAGTGAATGATTGGTTGGTGTATCTGTGTCACTGGAGTATTCATTACAATCTGGAGAGGCACATAGTGCTGAAGCAGAGCCTTAAGCCATAAGCTAACAAGAGAGTCATGGAAAACACAGCTGAGAAAGTGCAGCCAGAATTCACAGTTCCTCTACAATGACTTACAGTGTTTTGGAGGTGGAGCGTTCACACAAGAGCAGACTTACAAACCCTGACTTTATCTAAGAAAATGACCCTTTTCACTTGGGCTTTTTAGTTTACAGCTCAATAAAGATTCTACGCTTCAACCAGGTGTGTTTTTTGTGCTTTGTGAATGTTACTCAAGAAGGCTTTAACTGTAAATCTATTGTTCTTTACAGCAGCCAGTGTCTCATAGGTCTTGTCTGGGGGGAAAATCCACTGGTGAACAGGATGTGAGGCACATTTTCTGCCATTGACAAGACAACATTGTTTGGAGCTGGGTAGTCATCAGCAGTTACCATGTCTGGGCAGCTATGGAAGAGAGAGCCAGTAGTGAGCACTACCTGCTTAGTACTCATCAAGTAGTAGTACAAGATTCTGACTTTTGCATGAAACACAGTCTCTATCCTTTAGTAAAATGCATTCATCCCCATGAGAAACATCAATGTCACTGGTAAACTCCTGTTTTGTGCCACTAATAAACCTGCTGTCTGCGTTAACAACTGGAAGAGAAGCCCACTGAAGCTTGTAGTCTGCTCTCCCTCGAGGACACGGCAGTCATGATCACACAAATTTATGTGTTGTCAAGTTGTTTATAATGCATGTGCAACGATGTTATCGTAAAAAGCGTGTTTACAGCGGAATAGAGACATTCATTTCATGCGCGATTTACCCGGAATGAATGCCTCGGTCCCCGTTCCAGCGACTGACAAATTCAGAATCAACACACTGTCCAAACAGATGTCCGACAGAGGCTGGAACTTCCTGGAAACGGACGAGCAGCAGCATTAGTCCGCTGTGTGTGACATTAACCTACTGTGCACCGCTTCCTTGTAGACAGGCCATGCTTACGTACATCTAGTTTAATTTATGAACTGTCCTTGGATTATTTCGGTAAATCTGCCTGATGTGAATGAGAAAAAAGCTGTACGTTTTCTCTGGGTGAGACGTAAGTATAATTTATTCTGTTTATGTGGTGTAATACGGTAATGTAATGAAGCAATCCAGCCTAAATGTTGTTTTTATATAACAGACGACATGTTTATATTTTATCCCACACCAAACTATACACTATACTAATGTGCAGAATTGGATTGTAGCTGCAACCACATGTCGGAATTGGGAATAATACCAAAAAGAAGGAGGAGATTATCAAATGGCTGCAATATGTGGAACCCCTGTCTTAATGTCTTTTAATCAGAGTCCTCACACAGCCTCAGTCAACACAATGAGACAAGCTTAATCACATTAGGCTTACAGTGTAGTCGTGCAGTCAATAAACAGAACCCACAGCCCTCCTGTTCCTCACTAAAGGGGACTTAAAGTAATTCAGCATTCAGCGCAGCTGACAGCCAGCGATCCCGGAAAAGAAAAACTTCAGCCATCCCATAACAACATGGAAGCGATCTGTGGGCTGAACATGGATCCGTACTGCATCCACACAGCCGGGTAAAGCTGTGGGCTTCACTGTGGGTGGCCCCCACGGACCCGGGCTAATTGTTTCACATCACAGCCGAGCCGGGCTGAGCTCAGACCACCGGCAGCTCTGATTCAGGCGGTTCAACAGCCAAACAGGGGATGCCAGGAAACACTTACTGTGCACACCCAAGCCCACACTCACACAGGCACGCACACACACATTTACACACCATCATACATGACCACAGGAGAGAACAAGGAATTTATTTTTCTCCGTGCTGTTTAGGCTGTCAATCTACTACTGGCCATTGATAATAAACCACTGATCACGAGTACTCAAAATGCACTTGAAATGAAAAAGTGTCACACAAAAATTCCGCTTTTAAAGCTCAGTGTAGTAACTTTCAAAAACATAAACACTTTAAACACATTAAGCCTAAATTTTGTATTCATCGTTTTCCTTCCTGTTAATCATCTTCCCCCACCCGTCCGATTTATCTTGTGACCTTCTGTGGAAGAGGTCCCGAGGCCACGGTGAGTGAGGTCATCTCATCTTTTATTAAAAGTTCAACCGATAAGTGCGTAGCCTAGTGTCCAACCCACTGTAAGAACGGCGCTGCCTCAGGAAGCTAAATTTCCCATCATTCATTTTCTCTGATGGCAATATATATATATATATATATATATATATATATATATATATATATATAAAAAAACAATGTTTCAGCCTGGAACCAGGTTTGACCGGCTACGACATTAGGTGTAGACCATGTAGACAAATGGTCAGCTCATCAGGAAACACTGCAGAAGCAAAGATAACGAGCCATTTATCTGGAGCAATAAAAGTTATATAACATGCAGGGCAGGACTGAGGAACCCTTTTGTAGACTATTATTCTAAGAGTAGAAGAAGAATTACACATCCCATGAACCATGGCAACTTATCACTATTCTCTTCATGATCTCTGTTTTGAAAATGAGTGGGATTTTTACACTCTTCTTTTTCTTTTTTTTGCTCTATTGCTCTAAATTAATCCATGAAACATGAGAGTATTTTGGCATTGAGACACTATCGAGCAGCTCACACTCAAGAGTTACGGGAAATACAATTTGGGGGGGTGGGTGGGTTTTTCGTGAGATGGTGTGGGTGTGTGGGGGGGGGTTGGTTTAGCTACAGTCAAACTGGGGACATTGCAGTTATGTGGTTTATACACCATGATTCTTCGGCTTTGAAACAGAGCGGCTGCCGTGTGGATGACACATAGATTCACAAGTTTGTGGGGGGGGGGGGCAACAGACTAACACATCAGCATACAGAGTACTTTCGAGCACATGCTACTCCAGGCCTACAGTTCCCAGATCTGTCACTTAGAACGAGACTGGGAAATAACAAAAATCCGCCGAGTGCACACAGGACTGTTAATCACCGCGCATCCCCTGCCTACTGCTTTTTTCAAGGCCTGTTTGACTTTAAGTAAACACGCACACAGGAAATGTATTCAGTGGCTCTAAACATTTATATGGGGGCCTTGTGCTTCAAACCGTTTCATGGCCAGCACATCTTTCAAGAAGGTGCTTAGCGAGCCATTTGTTAAACGCATGATAATAGGGCATGACAATGCACGGCGCGTCGCATGCAGCGAGGCTATATCAGGGTTACTCCATGTTTGTCAAGCGTCGACTTTGTCTCTCATCGCTGTCGGCGATAGACACTGTAATATGGCGGCTGCATCCTCATCATGATGAAATTGAACGTCTCTTTATTGTAACACAGGCATAACGTGTTCTAAGCTCTATTCTGTGACCTATATTTCTATGATGAACACATTCTGCTGCAGGTACGAGTGCGAAAGGGAAAGACTGAGGGAAAAATCTAATATGGAATATCCAAAAAAAAAGCTTTTGATGAGTCCGTGCAAGTATTAAGGAAAATTACTTCATGACTCGTTGGATAAGTAAGCGCTCATCTCTACGTCTTTCTCCATTTCTCCAGTTTCATCTAAGAGAATATCCTTTGTTAATCTGTACTCAATGAGCTTCGTTGTTAAGTGCTGCTCACTCTGCACTCCCAGCCGGTCATAATCCATTGTGTTGTTTGCCCTTCGCTTGGTGTACATTTCCATCGCAAAAATTCCAATGTGAACAGTCAATAACATGCACAGATGTGGCCATTGTGGAAGCCCCACTTTTTAATTCAGAGGAATGCAGTATGGGGAATTACAGCTGCACCCCGGGAAATATACAAGACAAACATTTCACAGTCTTAACAAAAAAAACATCTTTTAAGAATCTGATTGGAGTTTTACGTTTTAAAATAAATGTAATAAATACAGTAGCTCTCCGCGTGTAGTACTTAAGAACTGGATGGATCCAGTGCAATTGCATGAAATGGGATTTCTGCAGCTGCTGCTGTTCTGCTGCACAGAATCATCATGAGTCGCGAAAAAAACCCCATATTAACCTCAGGGTTGATATAAACATGTACGCCAGGACTTCATTTCCTCCACAAGATCTTGCTGCACTCATCAGTTTTGTGTAGCGCACACTACTCCCGAGTCAACATCAGTAAAAATGAAACAGTACATGATAATGATGTTCCCTGACCTCTTTTAGACAGTAAGTATAATCCATGCTGTTGTTGTCTCTTGCCCCCCCATCATGCTCCACAGCTGTACTATACCTAACAGCACGGAAACTAAAGATGTCATGAGCTATAAAGCTAAACTGCACTTTATATTAGCCCCATAAGTCATGGAAAATGTACTTGTCTCACATGTTCAAAGTCTCGATTGTGGTTTAAACCAGTGTATCCCATGCCCAGCTCCGGCGATGACACAAAATGAACTGACAGAACAATCATTGCTGCCCTTTTATGGCCATAGTGGAAAAAAAATATTACACTGTTTATTTTTCCATTCGACATCTCGAGCAAATCTGGTGCAGGAACATCTGCAATCTTTCACCCTTCTGACATTATAGAGAAACCCTGCTTGGGAAATAATTCATATGCTGAACTCCCTCATGCCCAATGAAAGAAAACAACAAAATAAATCTCCCCTCTCACCGACCGTGCCCTTAATATATGCTGTACAGGAAGTCAGCCCTATCAGCACGAGCAGGGGAACATGCAAACTAGGCAGTCCTTTATTCTCAATCTACTCCACTCGGGGGGAATCTCTGAATGTACAAAACGAGCACTGAAACTACTCGGAATCAAGACACACTAGGCTTTACTTAACACAGGATGTGTCAGGAACAAAAACCTCTATTGTGAAGAAGCAAAAATACCATCAGCTGAATTATCTATATCCCTGCTATCTCTGCAAAATGAGATGACAAAGCTGATTGATTAAAAAAAACAAGCCACAGAAACGCATCTACATCCATTTTTTTTTGGATCAGTTTGCAGAGTAGAGACGTTGACATGGTTTGAGGCAAATGCAAAACATCCCCGTGACCCAATGACCCCAAAACCATTTCCTCTGAATGGATTGCTTTGCAAACAACAGTCTGTGATAGAGTATCATCCCAGCTACTTAGAGCCGATGGCCACTTTAATCAGCAGAATCAGAAAACCAGAGTTTACTCACTCACTCTCTCTCTCTCTTTTTTACTCTTGCTTTTTTCTATGCATCCTGCCTGCTGTGACACTCAGGAATCTGGATTTGGCTGTGACGTGATTGCGTGACTCTAACATTTTGAGGATTTTGTGTAGATTAAGCTTAAGTATATAACAAAAAAAAATGCCTGTGACCTCTCATCATCATCATCCTCTTCATTAGGGGTGTTGCAAAAGCAGCAATTGCATGGGGCGCCAAGCTGAGAGGGGCCCCCTGAAAACAAAACATCCAAGAACTCTAAGATGGTTTCAGATCTGCCCGGACATTCATAGAAGTCACTCATCTGGACTTAAATGAAACATCTCCCGCCAGCGCCTGAGTGAAATTTGGGGATTTCAGACGTTCTCCTGCTGTTGTGAACAAGTCTCACACAGACAAACGATCGCTGCATTCACATGTCAACTGAAAACTGCTTCACTACGTAAACCCCAGAAAATGTCCACACACAGTTTTCCGGACATTTTAGTTTATGTCAGAAAACAGCCTTAGTCCACAAAACTATCATTTTAGTTAAACTCAAAATCACTAACTGGTGCGCAATATAATAAATTCTAATACTTCTAATTATTTAGCTCAAATGCTAACAAGAGCTAATTTGTAAGCAGACTAACTTTTGTCTAAACAAGTCCAGTATGTAGCATTTGGCCGGTTTATTGACAGAAAATTGAATATACTTTGCACAAGTATAGTAGTTCAGTATAGTATAAAGCATTGTTTGGTTTTCCTATAGCCTTAGCATTAGCCTTTTATATGTACTTTAGTCTAGGCCCTTGCTTTACAGAGGTAGCCATCGTGTGTTGCCACGTTTCCAAAGCAGCCCAAATGGACAAAAACTTTGAAGCAAAAATCTTTGTAAGCAAATGAAAATGTGACGTCCTCTCCGACAGTGTTTCCACTAGTTCGGTATGGTACATATTTTTTTGCGTTTCCCAACCATTTCCATTTTTCAGTAGCCTTCCCTTGGCGTACCACAGTAATGGTACAGTACAGTTCGCTGATTGGGCGACAGAAAGGCGTCACTCACTTGTTTATTCAACGCCCGCCATCTATTCTCATACATATGTGTCGCGTTCAATGTCGTTGTCGGCGCACCAGCACAAGGTCACACTACGTATCTCGCTGACACAGCCATCGGGCACAGCTCAGGCCCCGCCTACCAAGTAAAAGTGCTGTTTTGTGGGCTTTAGCGTACCATACTCTACCACAATGGAAACACATCTTTATATATTACCAATTCTTACACACTGGACCTTTAATATAAGTTACAGCTTTACATTTTGAGAAGCACATCATGCTGGGGCCTCATGTGCCTTTTGCTTGTGGCCACACAATCCCTTGAAACGCCCCTGATCGCATTATCATTTATCACTTAAATAATAAAGGAAATAACTCACCGCTATGCGCGTGGAAATCTTCTGCTCGCCGTCGGCGCCCTTCTGTTCCCCGTTGGACCTGCTGTACTCTGGAGGTTGCTGCTGGTTCGCCCCACGTCCGCCCTTTGACTTGCGGGTCCCGGGCCCCTGGTGGACTATGTTGAGCAGGTGAAGCGTACTTTCGTGCTCCCGGTCCGAGCTCTCGGCCTGACCCCTCTGGTAGCGGTTCTCGCAGGTGGAGTGGTGCCGCCTGCACAGCTCAATGCGGGCGCGGAGTCGCTCCACGATGGCGTTGTGCAGCTGTGGCACCGCGGAGCCCCTGGTTGGGGCCACCACGGGCCCACTGGCGACCCCACCGGGCATGGCTCCTAAACCTACACCCAACATGGGTACGAAGGGGCCTGAAGCAGACTGAGCGGGGGTCGCTTCTCCCATGCCCGGCCAAGTTTAGTGAGTGAGGTCCACGGAGCTGATAATGGAGCACAGTATTTAAGGGCATGGAAGAAAACAGTGCGTATGGAAGCGACTATGAAACCATGTGGGATCAAAATATCTACAAGCTCAGTGGAGACAGAAGTGATGCAGCCTGCTGTGCTAACAATTATCTCATCAAACTGATAAATATTGTTATTATAATAATAAATATTTTACTATAAAGTAAAACGAATAAAGTCAATTATAAGGGGATAAAAGAGTCCTAGTGTAACAGAACTATATTAGTGATTTCTTCCTCTGGAGTGTTATTATAGTATTTAATTAGAGTAATAACCATTAAAAGGGCAATAATTTGCAAACATGAAACTCACAGCTGGATTAGACTCCACTCCTCCTTCTAACAACTCGACCTCTGCTCACAGATTAATTAAATTCAACACGAAGCCCTCACTTCATTGTATCCCATTTTCTTTAAGCGTACTTTCCCTCCAATGTGCCATTAAAGCAGTCATTAAACAGCACCGCAGCCAGCGGAGAATACAAAGTAGAGGAATGTACGAACACACAGAACCTCTCGAAACTTCAAGACTCACGGCATTTTCTCTTTTTTTTCTTTCTTTCTCTCTCTCTCTCTGTCCGTCTGTGAGGAAATTAGTCCTTTTCTGTCTTTTCTGTGTGCGTGCGTTTTTCTGTTTCCATCCACAAAAAAAGAAGAAGAAGAAGAAGAAGCTGGTTACAAAATCACAAGTCCAAAAAGAACAACAAGCGGACGCACAAGAGACGCGAGGAGACGTTACAGAAAGCGATTGAGATCCGTCTGAAATAGTCCACTGACAATCGTTTGTCCGTGTGGTGCACCGAGGCAATAGCGGAGCCACTATACACAGACCCTCATTGTATGAACATTCCTCTTTTGACATGAGACACTGCTGTGGACGGAAGCTGCTGCCAAGCGCGCCCTCTGGTGGCGCGACGGGGGAACTGCGGAGGCTTCTGCTGGCGATCTGATTTATAATGCTTTTAAATGGGGAAACTCGATGTGGATGTTGCATGTGCACAGGACGAGGTGAAGTCATGTGGTTCATCACCTTGATGAAGTATGGAGATCCATTTATAGTGGAGTTAGTATGGAATTAGTTTCCGATGCAGGCTTATTTGTAACGCATGAGGAGACAGTCTCACAGTAAAGTTTTAAAGTTTTTTTTTTTTGTTTGTTTTTTTTATCCAGTAATGTCATGTTATTGCCAAAGCAGTATTCATGTTCGTTATGAGGAAATAATGTTACAGTAAATCTCAATAATAATGGTCACAATGTGTTAATATGGGAATATTAATCCACTATTGTTGTGTTTTGTAAAACGTTTATATCATGTTGTCATTTTTTAAAGTGTTTTTTATAGTGTGGTGAACAAATTAAAAAATTTAAATTTTTTCATACATGTGTTGTTGTTTTTTCAACAATGTGCAAAATCAATCTATATCAATAAAGTATAAACAGTAATATAAAATATAAATAGTTGTGACAAGATGGTGAATGTGTCTCGAAGGTTCTCCACACTAGTGTGATGTAGGTTGTCAATCATGACAGGGATCATGTCAGGAAAAGGAAAACCTAAATATTAGACCTGGTCTTTTACTTTACTGATTTGATAGAGACTATGGTCATGACAAGATTTTTATGTCAGGATTGATCAGTGAGGGAATTTACTGATGCATTCATTTACCACCTTCTTTTACTTCCAGTCCATCACAGGTCCACGTAGAGAAAAACAACCGTCCACCTATGGTCAACCTGGAGAAAACCCACGCAGGCCCTTGTTCTGACCGGGTCGTGAACCTGGGACAAGCGTGCTAACCACTACACCAACCTTTTACTCATTTCATTAATTATGAACTAATTAAGTGAATTACTTATATGAGTAATAATAAAGGCATCATGACACACCTTTAACTGATGAAGCCACGGTCAGTGTTGATCAGGCACTGAAGTGTATATTGTAGCCAAATGACCTCGGGTTTTATGATCATTTTAGAGTTGTCCATCCTGTTTGGATTATACAGTAAACATAAGGGAAACCTTTTTTCTTCTTCCATCAAAAAATGTGTCGCTTCTAAACTTCAGTGTAGAATATGTTACAGAGGTCACAAAGTTGTTTCCATTTGGTATGCTGGCCTATGTTGTCTCTAGAACAGCTATAGATACATGCATGTAATCTGAACACAGCACAGTCTATACAGACTATACAACTGTTGTCCACAGATTACACCATGAGATTTTGCCTTACAGATATAATTAAAATAGGGTAAAAAACAACTTATATTATTATCTATTAAGATCATTTTATACACAGTAGATTTACAAATATACTTATCCCAAACATGCCACAAAAACAGCTCTGACACCCTAAAATGTGACGAAAAGTGACTTCCCTTTCATACCCGTGTTCTCCCACTAATTCAGTGACACAGACTTGATGATGATTTAACAACAGGCTCGTGCTGCACGTGTGTCACAGACTTACCCTCCAGGAAGACGCGTGGTTCCGCCAGTGCATAAGAAGATTTAGGCTACAACCACAGAGAGACAATGAAGACAATCACACTGACAGTCAGAATGTGGATGCATGTTGGTTTTTTTGCAAAGCAGGAAGAAAGTGTAGCACAGTAAGTGGGGCGATCACGTCAACAATGAGAAACAACTCCATTCCAGTGGGGCAATAACCTACAGTGCTTCACTTTTTAAGAAAAGAAATAATCAAAACAATTATGTAATTGAGGTGTTTTGACACGGCGAGGAAAGATCGGCCATTGTGGTCATTTACAAAACTGTTGACTCTGCAGTTACGGCACAATCTCTAAGCACACACCGACGACCTCTGTGACCTGGAAATGGAACTGAGACCCACCTGTCAGACAGAACCACAGGAGCAGCTTTCCTGGTTACTATTCATCTTTGATCGTCATTGTGAACACAGCACTGACGATGCTCTACAGACATTTTGGGATGTTTTGTATTACAACTAGAATTTGACTAAAAACTGTGGGGAGGGAATTTAAATCCTCTGGTAAATAGAGAAGCTGCTGTGCTGTACGTACAGTATAATTCTGCCTGAATCTATATGTTGCACATACGAGGCCTCGGAAACATGAACCCACACAAATTAAATTTGGAGGTTCGTCCCCACGGACGGCGCTGACGGACACCAGGATGATTCTTTTTTCGCTGCTGCTCGCAGGAGCAGATCAATATGTGCACGGTCAATACTGCCCATTGTTTGGTCAGCCACTGGTATCAGTATCACTGTTATCCATGAGAATGGAAGGTTAAAGGAAAGAAAGGTTATTTCCACTCTTCTTTTTTTTATTATTATTGTTTAGCTGCCCTCACCATTTGGTCAGTTAGTCATTAAAGTCTTTTTAAGGAAGTTGACTAGGAAAGCGATTAGTCATTTTCAGCTTTGGGGAAGTGATGATGTAGTCATTGGTCACTAAAGGAAAACAGCAGTCATACCTTGAAATGCAGCAGCAGTAAATAAATATGTTAAGAAATCCTTAGTTTTAAGCATAATATAATATAATATAATATATACTATGAACTTCTCAGAATTCTTCAACTAAAGCACCAATAACGTGTCATGTCACACAAACGGATGCAGCTGCTCTCCTACTCAACAGGGGGCAGCAGATATTAAACTCCAGCACATGACAGGACCAATTCCAAACCTCTGGGTGAGTGATGAAGTATTTTAAGAGGGCAATTTAACATCAGTCTTTCTCTTCTTGATTTATTCTACGTCCACAGTTTAAATCTACCATAATACAGGAATAAGAAAACCTTGTATTCGTTTGAATCCCAAGTTAACTGTACCACATTATCATCATCATCATCATCATCATCATCATCACACTGGCATCATTGGTCATATTGCTTTACAAAATCAAGACAGTTTTGCATACATCAGTGTTAGTAGAGAGAACGTTTCCTTGTTGTGTTTTTTCGTCTTTTTCTTTTTTCTTTTTTACAATAATCAAGTCCAAAAAAAACCCAAAAACAACGCACAATAAATTAATAAATTAAAACACGAGCAATCGGCAAAAACGCTTTACAGTAGTAGCAATAAAAGTGGTTAAAAAAACAAAAAACAAACAAACTGATGTCTACTAGTACAGTACGTCAACCCAGTGACAGTCTGACAGTAGATCTGAGCAGTGTTTTCAGTGTCGCCCAGTCAGGCTGTCATTTAACATACTACAATTCACAAAACTACTACAACACAGACACAGCTCTTCTGCACACGATGTCGCTGTCTCTCCCTCTAGATAATAAATTACACATCTATTTTACTTCAGAGTCGAACAGGGAGACGGGCTTTTTTCTTCAGTCTTCTCTTTCCTCTTTTCGATTCCTGCTCTTTTGTGATTTATAATCACAGTTCACCCACAGAAGGGCTTTGCCAGTGCAACTCAAACTGCCATGCTCCCCGTTTCATGTACAGATCATAAAAAAAAAATAAAAATGGGAGTTTTAAAAGAAATAAAACAGATGTAGAAACAAACACAGCTTCACTTAGCCTGCCCCGTTTCTTAGGAATACCACGTTCTTACAACCTATCCGTAAAAAGTAACGATAAAAATAATACAAAAGCAGTAAAAATGGTAGAAAAAACATTAAGAAGAAAATCTTAATGAAATTATGAATAATATCATCGAGCACTGCGTGGCCACACGACTCAGATTCACCCTTCAGTGGTTCCAGCCCACAATGAAATACTGGACTTAAGTTGAACTACAAACGTCATCATTCATTTGTCCTAAAAAACAACAACAACAACAATATGGCTCTTCCTTGAATAATATGGCAAATAATAAAATTTCATCAAGGCAAACTTTGAAAATCTTCAGTGAAATGAAAATATAAGGCAAATCGCACAAGGTTAGGAGTTCAGGGAGTGAAGACGACATCCTCTCCCGCCGTTGTTTTTACATACTGTAACAAAACGATCACTGGCAAATCTTCATTTCGTCACAGTGCACTTTTTTTTCCCTGTCTCACACGAGTGCATCAAACAGCCGACGAGATGTGCTGCAAATATGTCGTTCTATTAATAATTTACACAGAGGAAACAATTACTCTTCAGAGATGGAGTTGCAGGGGTAGTGTGTGTGTGTGTGTGTGTGTGTGTGTGTGTGTGTGTGTGTGTGTGTGTGTGTGTGTGTGTGTGTGTGTGTGGTACAGTATATCAACGCCTGGAGACATAAATCAGCGACTGGTTGAAATCTGGTAAACATAAATATGCTATTCTCCTCCTCCTACTTGGGCATTTTATTTATGGTCTCGAGAGGGAGGCAAAAGACGGAGAAATGGAGATATTTATATTGACTTTCCTCCGACTCAATCATCGCCTCGGTCAGTGCACGTTTAAAAATGAAATGTTTTAAAATCTCAACCTACATAGACACACAAGATATTTCTTGTTTTGGTTTTTTTCATTCTGTACATTTACAGACTTTGTACCTGCATCGTCCAGCCTGACAGCTTTTAAATATGTTTGGGGCTCATACTTAACTGAAAGTGAAGCAACAGTCATGCACCGTTATCATTAGAGCTTCTGACACGGACTCTTTATATCGCTGTAACCCCCCCCCCCACACACACACTGTTCCTCCTCCTCCTCCTCTTACCAGACATGCACTGCTAAGCTGAAATGATTGCCCGCGGTGAAAATAATCTCCTTGCTGCTTCTGCACGACTCAGCACAAATGATAGATTGAAGTGGCAAGAGAGAGAGAGAGAGAGGGAGAGATAGAGAGAGAGTGCCTGCATGCCAAAAACTGGAGTGCATCCTGGCATTCCTGAGACCGGCAAGCGCACTATTACAGTATATTGAAATGGTTATCGACCAGTTACCGTGTTAAACAGCAGCGATTGAGTAAAATTACCTGCTAAACTCCGAAAAAACAGTTGCAAAAGGGGGATGGGAGGGTGGGGGGGTGAGGGTGGTGGCCCAGCTTTGATGAACAACCTGTAATTTATAAAAGGACTGATTGATAAGTAAGGATGATATACGTACACGTTAATGTCCATACACTGTCACATAACAGTCTGTGTGAAGAGCTCGGGGTTCGGCTCGACGTGCTTCACCTACACGGCCTGATATTCTGGACGTTAACAGTACGCCGCAGTAGTAACCATCACAGAGAAGAGGCGCGGGATAGTTAATGGCTTTTTGTCCAAAAGTCTCGGGCTTAAACGAGCCCGACCGGTATTCATGGTAATAATAGTTAAGATTGGAAACATTTTATTTTTTCGTGTTTTTGTACAGGTCAGTGTCAGGACTTGACCCCCTTGGCTGTTTCTGTTGACTGCCGCACGTCGGTCCACTCCTGCATGGTGCTCTGCAGCGCCTGGGTCTTCTCCTTGTCCACCTGCACGTAGTCCACCTTCTCGTCAGAGGTCACGGAGGACGTGGACGGCTGTGGAATGAGAAATAAGGCAGTGAGTGAGAGTCTGGCCTGAAGGTGCGGCGCACGGTGGGGGAAAAAGAAAAGTGCTGCAGCAAATTAAAGGTACAGTCGGCAGGGTTTGTTTTGAATACTATGGATTAATGATTCCATGAATTAATTTAAGATGAGTTTAATCTAAAATGTACACCGGGAAAGCAGATGCCATTGTAAACAGGAAGCTGATTCTCTCCACTGTGGTTGAACAGTGGTGAATAGTGAAAACTAACAAGGATTTCTTACACAAGCTTTTTCACTCACACCACAGATGAGCTGAGTTGCAGCAGATAAGAAGAACCAATAGAGAAGTGAAAGCCAGTAACGGCAGCATCCTTTCTAAAGGTCTCTCTTGTTGTTTTATTGCTGAAATGCAGTCCTGGAGTCATCAAAATGAGAACAGAGCCAGCAGCAGCAGCATTTTCAAACATCTCAGTTTTTGGAGCTGCGAAACAAAATTTAAAGGAATACTTCGCCAATTTGCATTTAGCATTACTAGCCATTTTGTTTTACTAGAATCGAAAAATACCTTATTCTTTTTTTTGACACGTGCCCACCAGTGACACTTGGTCCGAGCCTTGAAACTGCAACTCTAATTCCCCACTTTTTAGAGCCACTCGTAGGGGGAAAGGGACACTGGTCACTGGTGTCACTGGTGGGCACGTGTCAAGCACAATTTTTCAAAAATACTTCCCCTATTCTAGTAAAATAAAGCTAAATGCAAATCGGTGAAGTATTCCTTTAAGTCTAAAAGACAGTCAGGCAGTAAACACACTACAGGGATCATTTGTCACGTATGAAACCAGTGTGTCCATCTGTGCTCATCTGATGAGACAGAGACTGACATGACAATCCCAAAATATGATATTATTCACCTGCAAATGAAACCCAACAATAAACTATTTTCCCTCAAGCTTTAAGCCAAGAAAAATTATCGGTTTACTTTTCTGTGTGGGCTGGGTGAGCCAGGCTGGAAGTCCAGTGCTAGGTAGTCCACGTTACCACACTTTCTCTGGGCCGGGCTGCTGGTGCCACTCATAGCTGGAGAGGTAGACGCTGGGTTCTGCTAATGGAGACAGGAGGGAGGATTTACTCACACAGGGTGCAGGGAGTTGGCGTAGCATGCAAACAAGTGACTCATTAAAACAAAGAGCACAATGTGCTCTCCTGATCTCCCCTCCAGCTATTAGAACTCACCATAGCCACATAATTCTCCTCACTGTCTGCAGAGTCGGTGCTGGTGATGCTTTGTGTGGAGATGGGTCGACAATGCTGCGAGGACATGGAGTTCATAGCAGGCCTGGAGCAAAACAAACAGGACTGTGAGTGCTTCTACCTTCTGACCTCAGGCAGAAACAAAATACAGCACCAGTGTGTGCCGTCAAACCACGTGTGTGTGTGTGTGTGTTAATCTGGCTTGAATGACTGATATGGGACTCACATGGGACGGATCCAGGACATGGTGACTGGACTCTTAAATGGCAGCTCGTCAATAATCCCATTGTTCTTCAAATCAAGAGGTGTTGGCTTCGCTGCGGGGAAAAACAAAAATATTATTGTCTTTTTAAAACAATCAACAATGCACACTGTCGAGGGGACGCAGGGGCAAGAATCCAACTATCCATTTATCTATAGAATAGATGATGTAGATGTTTCCTGAACCTTTTATGGGAGGACTCACATTTTAAGGTTGACAAATCATCAAGACCTATTTTAAAATAACTTCTTTTTATCCAGGCTCGGGACCGGAACAAGGAGAACTCTGGATGTGGCCCCTGTGGCTGGGTACATTGCTCAGGGGTCCATTTCCAATAGATATATGTTTGATAAAATGAAATACAACTTCAGTAATGTGTTAATAAAACCCAGTTTGTGCCTTTAGGTGGAGTTAACAGGATATTTTAAGAGGGGAACACCTTGGGCAAATCCCCAGCCTATTGCAGGTCTAACATACGGAGACAATCATCTGCACACATGTTCACACCTACAGTTCATTTTAAGTAACAAAGAAAGTTTCCATTTGACTTCACCCCAATCTGAATATCTTTGGACTGCGGGAGAAACCCTACCCTGCACGCCTGCACGCCTGTACACACACGCATGCACACGCACACACACACACACACACACGCACACACACACACACACAGGCCTTCAGGTCGTAACGGAATTCGAAACAGTGGCCTTCAGGCTGTGAGGCACCTGTGCTAACCACTGCAAAAACTGTGCCACCCCAAAAGGCCAAAAATAAAGATTTCACAACATTACAACTCACTCTTTAAGTTAAGTGACAATTCTTCTGCCCCAAAAAACTTACATTTCCTGTTAGGCTTGAGGTTGCGGTTGATGGGAGGAGGTGTGACATCACTGAGACGACTGGGCCTGTGACACAGGGAGGCGCTGCTCCCCTTGCGGGCAGGTAGAGTTGCGGAGAATCCTGGGAAATCAAAGTGATGTGGCCCCGGGCTCATGGGGATGTAGATATTCTTAGGACTGTCAGCCAGGGCAGCGCTGAGTGGTGAGGAGCCAGGATTCATGGGCACATAGTTGTCATCTGAGTTGCCGCTGTCTGAGCGAGTCAGAGGGGCTTTGGTTCTCTGTTGTCAGGAAGACACAGCGGGGCACATGTGTCGTAAAAAACTCTCACAGCTCGACAACAGGGAAAAACCGCAGTACTCAACAGGAGTAAATATAGTTGGGACGAACTGTCTATCCATGCAGTGTATGATTTCACACTGACAGTATCTATTTGAGAGCCGGGTGCAGTAAAAGGGAGACGGTGACTCACCAAGTAGGAGCTGAAACCGTCATTGACAGACTCCACAGACTGGCCTGAGTTGTTGAAATGGATTGGACGATGATGGCTGTTAGTTTCAAAGGAGGAGCCTGCGTGGAAAGAGGCAAGGAAAGAAATCAATATTTACCACCGCTATAAACTTTAAAAGAAAAAAGAAGCTCCTCAAGTGGAAAAAGTCAGATATTGTACAATGATCACTGCCACGGGAGCCGATTTGGACAGAAATGCCATTTCAGTGCGTAAACTCCCGTTTCTAATAGAACAAACAGAATATGAGTGACGTTTAATTAAATGCTTCACTGCGTTATAATTAGCTCTCGCAGCACAGGTGTGTGAACAGCCTGTACTCTCACTAACAAGGGTCACAAGTCAACTCTTGCCTTTGGCTATACGAGGCCTGAGCGTGGACTTTGCAAAGCAGCGAACATCGGAAACTAAGAGGCAGTGCATTGTGTCAGCCGAGTGTTTTTTTTATTGCTCATCAGCCTGGAACGAAACATTCTGGAGAAGGCTGTATGGGCTTGAATTTCATTAGTGTCTCAACAGAACAGTGTGTGGTAGACTGGCCCCCTTTGTCTCTGCTCAGCTGCTGGTGTGAAGTCAGTAAAACGAGAGATAGCGGAAGAGGGAAAGAGTGAGGAGGGGGAAAGTGGGGGGGGGGGGAAAAAGGAAGTGCAGAGTCGCTGCAGCGCCGTGAGGGGACGGAGCGATCGAGTCAGGGTTGCATTTGAAAACAGGAAACAGGTGAAATTTCAAAAGATGTGTGTTACGGCTGTGCAGCCCGGAGGAACACATTAGGAATGCAGCGTACCTCTGTGCAGCCTGATGTTCTCAACAGCAGGGAGAGTATTCCTGCGTGGGATAACCGAAACCGCAGAAGTCACCTCTCCGTTCTGACTTCCTACTGACTGGGGACTCCCCCACTGCCCCTCTGACCCCTGGCTGGGTTTAGGCGGCCTGGGAGGAGGGGCACAGGAGGACTCGGAGCTGGAGGGTGTCAAAGAATTGTGATTCTTATCAAATGTCCGTGGGATCTGGTAGAAGGAGCCAGGCGTCGTAGGGAGATCGTAATTGTCAGTTGGACGCTCGTTGTTGTGCATGGTGGCGAGGGTGTTGCATGGCGTTTTGAAGGTGTAGACCTCCTCGTTCTCCAGCTCCGAGTCACCTAGAGCGCTGTGTGCCGGTGCCTCCGAGCTGTAACCCCGGGGGAGCACGTAACAGGCCTCCTGGGAGTCATCATGCCCCGGTAACTGGTGCTTCCCTGGTTTAGGCAGGCTGTAGAAACCATGCAGCTGGGCACCCATGCCATTCAGACAGTGGGAAAAGCCGTGAGAGAGTTTCTGGACGGCAGAGTCGCTGCCCATAAACAGGCTGCTTCGTGTGGACTGGGAGAAACTGGCACTCCTGAAACCCAGACACACAATATGTCACATAATCCACATTATTTAAATGTTGCAAACAGATGTCAACTGTAAAGACTATGGAAAGTCATTTCTTATCTTTTATTTTTTGCTATATTTAATATCTTATACATTCACATTCTTTTAACTTAGGAAAATAAGGGGAAAACCCTGGAAATCCAAAGACTAAAGTCATCATATTGTCTTAATTCACCTCCACTAACAGCAGGGCTTAAATAGCCTTAATTGCATAAGGGCTCCTGGGAAATTTACTTCTGGGAAGAAAACTGGATAATTTTTTCACATCAACTTGCATTTAACCATGTTTTGCCATTTTAGTGTAAAAACCCAAATAGCCACTAGATGGCACTGTAGCACTTCAGGGAAAACTTCACCTCTAAAGGTCGCAGCACATTAAAAACAACAGAGCACTTCTGCTGACTGCATCACCAGAGCTTGACCACCTTTGTGCAGCAGCCGGAGCACAACTATTCCATTTCAGTCTTTGTTTACATCTTGGAAAAGCTGGTTTGTTTACATGTTTTCAGCATGTTCACGGGCAGTGGGGTTAGGATGGAGAGTTTGAGGTGACTTTCTCACTGTTTGTCAGCCTCCTCCGTTCATGCACCCTCCGGGGACACGCCTCATTTATTCCGCGGGCCTTGACCTTCAGAAGTACAGCAAACCTACGGCTCAGACATTTCTGGCCAGTTAGCTGAGCAATGAGCCAACTTAGCTGCTAGATACAATATAATCAATGAGTCATTTCTTCAAGTCTGTGCTAATCGCTCCCGAGACCGCGTGCATATGCATTAGTGACCCCGAAGCCTTCTAATGTGTCTCGATTATAAATGTAAGGGTTCTACATGAATAATGCATCAAAGTAACACGATTAATATTGACATAGCATTTTGCTGTCTCCTCAGGATCTCAATAATCAATCAGCGATTTTTGCTCATCACTCTGCTGTGACACGAGTGAGTGAGTGCCCGGCTTTTTTCACGTAGATTAATTCACACCATTGGTCACTGGAGCAATTTTCATCCCGAAGTAAATCATACCCGGCCACCAGACGCCAGTCTTAATTAGCGGCGGCACGCGACAGAAGCCGGCGCGCGACTGACAGATATATCTGCATGAAGCTGATGAGATGGACTGTGAGGTTTGATTGCCAGCGTCGCACCGAGGTCCAGCGCAGCAGATTTATGTGCAAATCGTGCGGCTGAGAGGGCAATTCTATCCCGGGTGAGTCCAAACCTATTGGAGTGATGAATTGCAGCCTCAAAGTCACTGATCATCTACTGTACAGCCTATCTGCTGAATGGCATCATTATTACAGCTGCCTTTTGAGTCTTGGGGGGTGGTCTATGGCAGCAACTGGGGGTGAGGTGAATGTTAATGGAAACTCAGGAGTGCATTTGATGTAAACAAACAGTCCCTTCTCTGGAGCCAAGATAGGCGTTCATATTTATGTATATACACTCACCAATTATCCTCACCACCCTGACTAGGGCATATTTTGGCAAAATTGATTTTTTTGAAGGAGGAAAAACACAAAGGATTCATCGTTTATTTTTATTATCTTTGTCCTATTATGTTTACAAACTGGGGCTGCAAAACATATCAGATATTAACAGTAATTATGAAATTATGTGTAAAAGATATATGTGTATTGCAAAGAGGGGTTCATTGTTTCCTGTGTTAGTTTTGTTTGGCCAAGAACTTAGCCTAAAGGTCGCTGATTTTTTTTATTATTTTTTTTTTATTTAACATTTTGTTATATCATTATGACAAAAAAGTTTAAATACTTATACTGTGTTTTATTATTTTAAATATCTTTGTTTTATAATTTTCTTTACTACAAAGTCACAGTGACAATGCATTTTTTTTTTTTTTTACCAGTGAATCATAGACTGAAGAATAAAAAGCGTTACTTATATTGTTTTTAGTTTTGAATATATCCTTCACTCTATCGCAGTAACAATACATCACAGGCTACAGTGCTTTACATCAGTCACACACACAGACAGTAGTTCTAACCCTTGGGGGGGAGGCTTCTAAGCTGAGGAAGTGCCATCAACCTGTATGCTGACCTGCATTTACGGATAACAGGAAACTGACACAGGACGTCTGAGGGTCGTGACCCTTACCTTGCGCTCTCAGTCTTCCTGCTCATGCACTGGTGGAGGAGGAGGTAGTCCTGGGGCGCACTGTTGGATAAAGAACCGTGGTGTGAGTGGCGCACAGGCACATCAAAGGTGAAGAGGACTGGCTGGCTGGAGTGGATGGGGGCAGAAGACTTGCGTTCAACAGTCAGGGGAGCCATGGAGCCGGTGACATCTGCTCCGACGGAACGTGGCATATGGTGTAACCTGCCATCTGCAGACGAGAGAAATCAGAGTTATTGATTGTTGTGAAAAAAGAAAAGGTTACTTTTCATTTTCGTTTGCTACAAAAAGTCAAAAGTAAAGAGATTCAACCCTTTTTTTCACATTTTCCTTTTTCTGTTACAATCCTTAGAGTCTGAGATTTGTAATTCATCTAAGGGGTTTTTATGTGACCTTGCTTTGCAGGGAGTCTTGTATTCAGTAGCTCTCAGTCTGCTCTCTGATCAATAGAAAGGATGGATCTGTCTCAGGGGGGAGGAGAGAAAACAGTATCCTTTTGCTTTTTTTTTTTTTTGGGCTGCAGGGTTTGAGTAGTCCAAGATCACGTGATTCAACTCATCCTCTGTGACTAGGGACAATGAGCTTTGTTTGATATTATTGAGCTGACCATTGTTTGGCACAGTAGGTCTGCACAGAGGACAGCATGCACCTACAGTCTCCAAAAATCTTATCGATCCCTGCAGGGAAAGTGCTTTGTTACAGCTGCACAACATGCAGCGAGGAGGAAAACTGGACTAAACGAGCAGAAAAGTAAAACATATAAAAAAACCATAACAATTATAAAATATGCAGCAAGTAAGCAGAAGAAAATAAAACACACGAGATGCATCGTGTATCCACAATATCTGCATTTAAAGATCACAAAAGAGAAGGTAAAATCTTTGATGAGGATACTGCACACAGACTGGGCAGGAGGCCATAATGAGGGGGTGCACACTGAGCTGTAGGAGGACTGGGTGGGCGGCCCACTGATCCATCGACCCACTGTGCTGTGTGCAAAACTAGCTGATGGAAGAAAGGGAAAAAAAAAAACAAAACCCAACAACTCATCCTTTGCTGAATCTAATCACTGTAACATAAATTCAGAGATTAGCATTAAATGAAGCTCTAAATCATAGTTTTTATCGTCAACCTCTCATTAACTGTTTCTTTCGTCAAAAAAAAAGACAGCAAATCTTCCCTTTTTTTGAAGCTGGTACCAGTGAAATACTTTACATTAAACGATCTGAACATTGATTTGATTTATTGCAAATTTTCTTTTTCAGCTCTAATTCAAATCAGCCATTCCCTGTAAGTATAAGGCTCAGCGCACCACCAAAACAAATTTGTGTCATTATAATCATCATCATAGTAGCAGCAGCAGTAGTAGTAGCAGTAATAGTAGTGATGTTTGTTAATGACATAATAATAATTCACAAGAGTAAATATATTAAGATTAAACAGACTAATTCAACGAGTTTAATTTGAATACTACGCTGACATCAGATTAGATTAGGGAAGCAAAACATCGGCAAGCAGTTAGAAATGGGCACATTTTCCAAAAACAACTTGATCTCCCCGTATCCCAGAAGCAATTTTTTATTTTGGTCTCTACAGCTGACATTAATTTTCCTTGTTATTTATTTTTTTGGTTTATTTATTCAAGAAGGTGGTCCTCAGCAGTGGCCCTGAAGTTACCAAGAAGTTTGAGAGGTCCTGTAATGTAAAAATGATATATTCCCACTGCTCCTTTTCCCTCCCTGATACACACAGTTTCCCTCCCCCTCCTACATCATCCTCCTTTATTGGACCTTTACAAAGCACGCTCTGGGTCAATCGGCCTTCTGAGAAGAGGGCAGCATTCTGTGAGTCACGGTGTGAGCTGACCATGTCGAAGGACCGCAGCCTCGGCGGAAAACAGCAAACACGCAAATGTGGTGTGTGACCGTTTGTGTACGCATGTTGAGCGGGTGGAGGGTGGGGGGCGGGGTTGGTGAGTAGGGGATATTCTGGAGGCCAGTCAGCTAAATGAGGTCACATCCATGCCTGCGGGGGTATAGGGCCTTTGCTGTGGGGTCTTCAGGCCAGTGGACATCAGTGAGATGCCCAGGCCAAAAGCCACACAGGCAGGGGAGAACACCCACCATCCACCCCGCCCCAGTGATCCTCAATTACACTATTGTTCTGAGTGATTCCACTCTCCCTAGGCTGTTTAGGCATCATCTCATTTCTCCACAAAAAGCTTTGTAAAAGCTTTCATCCACTGTGTGTGGTGAGTACTGGGCCCACGAGCATGGGTAGATATATTGATTCATCGCAGGACGTCAGTTCCTCCACTATGCCAGCGTGCACATATGGGAAAGCACACAAGCTGAAGCACCTCATGAGTTGAAAAAAGAAAAAGGCTAAAAACACAATCGTGTTCATTTGAATCATTAATCATTATGTGTGTACGTACGTGTGCACGGTTTTTATTCCGGTGTGCTGTAAACAATTTTCTGATGAACTACTGCTTATGACATGTCGCTGTACGGGATGAAAGACGACTGGCCTGGCCTGCTGATGGAAGAGCCTGCATGGCTCATCACTGACACTAATGGGTCTGATGATATATGTCACCAGTGGGTGCAACCACAACAAGGAGGAAAGAGCAGAAAATAAAACCAGCGAATCCACTGCTAATGCGCCGTGACACTTGATATAAGGCGGTGGTGAGATTGAATTATTTATCTATCATATAGTTAACGGTGATACAACGAGAAAATGTATTTTAATTGTTACATTTTTTTCCCAGTTTTTTCCCCAGTCACTCACAATTGATCTAAAACCTTGACATCAAATGCGGCGCTTAAAAGAGACAGAGTTCTTCCCACGACATTCTTCAGCTCAAAACAAACATCAGACCAGCAATGCATTAAAAGACCTCTCTGGCTGGTGAACGACATATGGCTTTTCTGGGTCAAAGAGCCCCTAAGTTCATGAGCAATCTTCCAATTATGCCCCGTAATACATCACCTACTGTCTCATCTGCTCTGTGACCATAATCTAATAGAAGCTGGCTGCTGAGGCTTAAATTAGAAACCGACCGAATCACTAAAGAACAAGAACTTCTTTGTGGGATGCTCATTTCCTCTCAGCCTGGCCAGAATTAGACGAGGACATATGATAATCTAATCTGAAATGAGATATAAAAATAGAAAAAAAAACCTGACCTATTGAATCGAAAGCATGTCTAATGGACACGTGGAGCAAACAGCAAACATTCTTTTGTTGCGTGCCTTTCATCGCGGTTGCAATTGTCCCCTAAAATATTACATCAAAGATAATCAACTAACGCAGTCCACCTGACTTCAATTTGAGTAAAAGAAAGGGAGAAGAAAAAAAATGAAGAAGCAATTTCCTTAATGGTTTCATAAGAGATTGTGCTTTAAAAATATTGCCTCTGAGCTGACATGGCTACTCTGCAAATTAACCTGTGATAAGTCAAGGCTCTGCATGAGGTCATCTTATGACGTAAAGGTTTGATCCCCCGCAGGGCCAACAGCTTTGACCTTGAAAAAGGGCATCTAGTATCTACCTGTGCAACCTGAATAAAGCACCGCGAAGGTACACAGGGAGGATATTAAAGATGGGGGTATATGCAAGCATATTTTTGGCACTATGGATCGATAATTCTACGTATAACCTTTCAGCACAACGTGATCTGAGAGCGAAAAAGACTTCTGCACCTCCTCTGAACTCTATGGCCATCTCGAGCATGACTGGAGACTAATCACAGGGAAGTCAACAGATAGAGAGGGCACTCTTTAAGATTAAGATCTTTTATTGATCCCTGTGGGGGATATTCAGGTGATACAGGAGCCCGTATATAGGATTAAAAAAGGTGAAAAAAGAATGGGGGTTTTCTCCAGGTTCTTCAGTTTCCTCCCACGGTTAAAAACATGTTGGACACTCAATTGACCATACTGTAGGTGTGAGAGTTAATGGTTTTTTATCTCTATGTGAACCTGTGATAGACTGGCGACCTGTCCAGATTGTACCCCGTCTCCGCCCCCATGTCAGCTGGGGTTGGCACCAGCGCCGTCCTCCGACCCTCATGTGGAGGATAAAGCGGCAGAAGATGAGTAATGAGAGTTTAAAAAGGATAATTAGACCGTCTAACAAAGAACTCAGATAACTAAAAAAATGCATTTGGCCTTTTAGCTGCTCTTCTACATTATTCTACAACTGACTGTGCTGCAAAACAACCTATAAACAAACAAAGAAACACAAAGAGAGTTGGAAAATAAACAATTTTCCTATCCGATATCTCATCCCTTGATTCTGAGGACATGATGCCTCTTTCACACAAAGAAATCCTTGGGTAATGTGCGTGAATTGTGACGTCATGGATGTGCTGGATACAAAATGAATCAGAGGATGAAAAAACTACTATTTTGCATTTTTCCTTAAGGCTTTAGGAAGATAAATATGCATCCTAGCGTTAACGTCACTGGCAAACACAGAGCAGACAAAGGCGAACGTTCCCACTGACGTCGATCAAAGCCCAAGCTGATAAAAACACGTGTGTATCCCAGAGTCATTTGACCCAAGATTGATTGAATTAAACACATTCCCACTGGCATACAAACAAACATTTGAACCTGGAATTACACAGGTTTTTTTTTAACACAGAGGGAATTAGGTATTAGTATCAGGTTTGCTCATTCCCACCCAGGTAATCTGTCACATTAAGTGTGTGCATATATCAACGCTCAACAGTTGGGAGGGGCTCAAGACAGAGAGCTTTTAACATTAAATGTTGTTATTAAACGACCTGGGGATGACACTCAACAAACAAACTATCTTTCCAACGACCCTCCCCGCTAAAGCTTTAAGTATACACATGCATTATTTGTTTTCCTCCATGCATCTGCTGGGGCAGTGGCTCTTTAAAGCAACAGTGTGTCCCAGGAGGCCACATAGTGGAGTCCATTTGCATGTGTGGTAAGAGGGGGTTGGGAGCTCTCACTCAGTGACATTACTGGATAGAGGAGATGGTAGCTGGAGCCGGGGTGGGTTAAAGAGGCAATGAGGAGAGCTGTTAGTACTGACGCTTCGCAGGAAGAGAGGAAAATGGCATCCTCGCTGTGCTGAAGTGAACAAAGATGACATGGCTGTTTCATCCTCTAAAGAAAAAACAGCTCAGATGATTATTAGGCAGATTGGACACACGAGATTGACAGATTGTATCTGATTGTGCGTTAGTTTCACACCACGGCGTCATGTGAGCACCACCCCTTGACCACTTTTCCACCTTAACTTGCCTTCAAAAACCCAGGACTGATCGGTCAGGCTCAGGGTCTAAAAAATAAATACATAAATAACTAACACATGCTCCTTTTTTAATGCCACAACCTCCTTGCTGCATGTTGAAGAAGAGCCGACTCCAGCTGTGAAACCGTTTGGGAGGACATTGGGAGCACCCAGGCCAAAAATAAAAGGATGAATTGCTCAGACAATATGGTGAGTTATATATAAAAAAAAAAAAAAAAAAAAAAAAGGGGAACGGAACTCATTTAGAAACACAGAGATGACGATAAATGTCACACTCGTGTGTTTCTTCTTTGATTCTGGACTAAACGGTTTGTCTGCAGCCTGGTCATCAGTTAACAAAGCTGGTTAAGCCACAGTTCAAATGGTGAAATATGTAGTCTACCATAGAAACCCACTTAAAGCTGGGGTATGCAACACATATTTGCCAATTATTGATCAATCATAATTCAATTCTAACCTTTTTAGCATAATGTAAATCAAGAGATCTGAGAGAGAACTAGACTTGTTCCCCCTCTCAGAAAGCTGTGATCGCAAAAAGCCTCCAGATGAGACTCAACAAGTTTAAACTGTCCCATCAAATCTTTTTTTTCATAAGCAACTCACAAAAGAGAATTGAAATTGATCATTTGTTTGTCCACAAACCAAAATTATTCACTTTTAATGATCTCTTTGTTATCCAGAGCAAAGAAATGAGGAAAATACTCGCATTTAAGAAGCTTAAACAATCGGAAATCTTGTTTTAATCATGAAAAAAGCTTCAAACCGTTTTCAATTAATTCAGTAATCGATTAATAATAGGTTAATCGATTCATTGTTTCAGCTGTAGTTGTGTCCATGTGACACAATGTTTCACTTAAAGATTAAACCTCATCATCATTTAAAGAATCGGGTTGATGCCATCCTAAAGAGTAACTAGGTTTCCCACCCCCTGGTTGTATGTCTTAACCTTTATTTTTTTTTTGTTAAAGAAATTCTATTTTCAAGAGGCCAAAAACATGCTTTATATGGTCGTACTGACTGATGACCTTTGGTCAACTAAATCATAAGAGTTATCTGCGAGTCCAAGTGAACATTGGTGCCAAAAACAACGAATTCTGTCGAGATGCTTTCGTGATACCACTTTTACAATAATGTGGAAAACAGAATGCCTGAAAAGTACATACAGTAATTTTACTTTTACAGCATGTTCTTACATGTTTATCAAACTCTTCAAAAAAGAAAAGAAAGAAAGAAAGAAAGAAAGAAAGAGGTTTCATAACATTATGTAAATTCTTGTCTAGTCAGGGGAGGTTTATGTGTTGCCAGTTTGAGTCATAGTTTAACTGACATTTCTCAAGCACGGCCACTGCTGAGGAGGAAAAAAAACAAAGACAAACACTGACCACAGCTTTACTATCTCTCAAGTAAGTTCCTCTTTAATCATTGTTGGCAAGTGCGGACAGACTGAGCACAAATCTCTCCCTGTCTTTGGTAAGCACTGGCAGATGAGGATGTTTCGAGTGGATATGCACATTTTTATTATTTTCACAGACGGAAAGAGCACGGTCACCGTGAAGCTGATGAATTCCACTTAGATAAGTTTAAAGGCGTGCCGAGATGTGCAGTTGTAGTTATCAAGTTATCAATCTGGCTTCCCAGCTGCAGTTTAATGTGAGAAGACTTTATTTGAATAAATGCAAGCTCTTATTTAAAACTCCTGCTGCTGGAAAACGCTGATTTAGTAGCTGCATTGAAGAACAACACTGAATTGCTTCCAAGGGAAAAGGCACAGCAGAAAAAAAAATGCCATGCTGCAAAACAAATGATGGAACAAAAAAAGGCCACAAAAAGGAGTGCTGATGGGTAAAAACCTCATCCCTTATTCCAGATGATCCATGTCTCTGAGTTCAAACAGACAAGAGAGAGCGAGAGAGAGAGAGAGAGAACAAAACAAAGCACATGATTGACGAGATGATGTTCCATTCATTAGATTGTGCTCGGAGGGGGGTGGGTCTCCCCGGGTGCAGACACACGCCACACACCCAGCCATCAGTGTCTGATAACAACAGAGCCAACACCCACCAACAGACTGTTGTTGTGAGGGGGCCACACAAACATGATACATGCATGTGTAAGGTGCTGCATCAATACTCAAAATTCAGGGAGTGGCAACCACAGCCTCAGTCCGTCTAAGTGCATAATTTAGCGCGACACACACTCACTCCATGGTCTAAATTCTGACTGAAAAACCTCAGCCCTCCTCTTTGATGATTCTGATGGTGGGTGCACCGAGTGCATTCTTTTAAATCTCTGGTTTCCAGCGATCCTTCAGATGCCAGTGTGGTATAATGGGATGCAGTGGCAGCAACAGCAGCAGCGAAGCATCGCCAGACAGCTCTGTTGCAGCAGAAACCTGACCTTCCAGTGCCATGGAGCCTCATTATTTTAACAAAAATCAATGCCAACAAAGGGCAGTTTGGGAGGGGAGATGGCAGCGGCATGTATCTGCATGCAGCAAAGCGGGAGAGGCAATGAGAGCGTTTGGATTTATTTAAAACACAACATGCCTGTAAGTCAAAGTGTCCTTTAATTTAATCGTTTGGAAATCGGGGAGGAATTCACACACACACACACACACACACACACACACACACACACTCACGTTACGATAAGCAACACATGGCTCGTGACAATCCAGTTATAATTGATACATAGCAAGACAACCATGAAACGATACATCACAGGACGTGTCAGACTGGAGAAAACTAAAATACTCATTAAATGGCACAAATGATTCGGAGGAGTTACATTCTTCTCACCGCTGTCTGCAATTATCACATTCGTCGAAACCCCCATTCAGACATTTAACTTCTGTTTGTAGCTGTGATACGCAGTCAGTAAGAGTTGTGATGTACTGTTACTGTAGTGACACTGCTGGTGAGTGAAAATGAAGAGAAAATCTCTTTGAAGCTCTATATTTTTAAGATTAAAATATCCATATTCAGTGGCAGCATATGGATTATTTTAGCTCACAAGTGGCAATTTTATTAGGAAATAATTTGGACATATATATATATACACACACGTATATATACAAATATACATATATACACACATATGTATATATATATACATATATAGATATATATATCTATATATACATATATGTGTATATATACATATTTATATATATGTATATGTATATATATATATATACGTTTATATATATATACATATATATAAATATATACTGATAACTGATATATAAGCAAACTCGGACCAACTGGTGGGCACGTAACAAAAAAAGGAATGAAGCTATTTCTCGAGGTTTGGAAGCACAATTTTTCCAAAATACTACACCATTCTAGATCGGTGAAGTATTCCTTTAAATGAAAATGCTAATCTACAAGAAACGCATGAGCACAAATACATCAGTCTCAGTCTCAATACAGGTGTGTGTGTATGCACCTACACCTGTTTACCTTATGGGGGCGAAAAAACAAGTCCCCATATTGTAAATGACCACATTTTAAGGTGAAGACATGTTTTAAAGTAAGCCTGAGGTCAGGGATAGGGATGACGCTTTGTGTGGGTGAAACAAAGTGTGTTGGAAGTTGTGTAACTTGTGTAACTGAACTGTCATGTGTTGCATTTAGCAAGCTTAACTCACAGTTCCCAGAAACCGCCCAGTACTTTCAGCAGAAGTGAACTCTGACTGAAAAAAGTTGGATAAAAAAAAAAAGTTCAAGGAGAAGATCAAGACACCGATATGACCTATGACCTTAAGTGTCTCAGCACAATTCTCTAACAAACACAAACACACAAACATTTTAGTCTTCACACTAGCACGATAACACCCTTTGTCTGCGTTGTCTATGATATCTACTCTGTATAATATGGCACTTGTGCTTCTTCTGTTTGTTGGTTTGCGTCATGCGTTTGGTGACACACTGGCTCAGATGGGCAGTTCTCAGCCCGGAGGCAAAACCCACAACATACAGTATCGTCGCTGCTAAAAGGGGTTTGTGAACACTTTTCCCCAAAAAACATGCTGGCTCCGTATTATCACACGTACGTCTGAGACGCTTAATCAGGAGTACTATTACAAATCCCACAGATGCAAGATCCCGCCGATAAAGGCGCTGCGAGTTAAATCTGGTGTGAAACAGCGGTTTTGGCGCCACAGGCGTTCATGGGCGCAGAGATCGAGATCAGAGATGCCATGGGAGGAACACAACAAGAATCACGCAAGAAATCATCAGGTTGTGTCAAAACTCGACTCATGTACAATTTCCTTTACTACATTCACACTGATATCAAGGTTGGCATCAGTACACCTTATCGTTGACATTTAGTCTTTGAACAGGGTCATTGCAACAGGGTAGAAGAAGCAGGTAATTGCTTGGGGCCCAAAGCTGAGAGACCTCCCCCCCAGAAAACAGTTGAGTATGTTAGTCCACACTGCAGTGGTTCCCAACCTTTTTTCCTTGAAGCCCCCCTTGCTTGTGTCCAGGACAAACCAGGCCCCCCCGACCCAAACCCCTGTCTAGGGCACGCACACAAAAAAGGGAGTCGAGTGTCTGATTGGGACGCACAAATAGATTATATTAACCTCAAACTCAGAGCAGTCAAAGCTCTGCGCCCCCCCACATGTGATCTCTGGAGCCCACCTACGGGGGGCTTGGACCCCAGGTTGGGAACCATGGGTCAACAAAGAAAAGAATGAAGATATTTCTCAACTCAGGGGAAACTGAGGTGGGAAGCACACATTTTCAAAAATACTACCCCTATTCTAGTAATACAAAGCTAAATGCAAATCGATGAAACATTCCTTTAATTTGGGGCAGTGATGTAAGTCCTTTTGCCCGTAGCAAACTCGCTCGCGCCACCTCACTTAACTCCTCATGGCTGCGGTGACCATGACGCTTTTCTGTTTTCCATTAAAAACACATCCTGCTATGACACATTCCTTTAGGGCAACACACACACACACACACACACAGCCCTGTTACGATTAATCAGTCACTTGATTTGTTGATCATCTTTTCTAGACAGTAAATACTGATGTGTTAGTTCCTGCTCAGCTGAAGTGTGAACAAAGACAAACAAGTGCACCATGAAACAGGCAGCATCAGATAAGCAGGCTAATACATATGAAGCACAAGTGACGCGGGGCATTTCACAGAATGTTATTACTGACATCGTCACACTGACATCAAGATGCTCATGTTAGACAAGGAGCTATTTCAGGGAATCGAAGGCGAGATCTGTGTACAGAAAGAGTAAAGTCAACAGTGGGTTTCTTGGAATTGTTTGTCATGGAAAGTTATTTTGGCAGGACGGGCACATACCATTGATTCTTTCTAAGATAGGTGTGTGCTACTTCTTTAAAAATGTATGGTGTGTGTGTGTGACTGTACCGAGCCTGTACCATCAGGTTTTGACGGGCCTGGCGTCCAGTGCGTGTGATCTTTTCCAGCATAAACACTATAGTTGTCAGGACCAGTAACCAAAACCTGGTCCTATCTGAGGATCTTTAGAGCTTAGATTTGAATTGTGATTGTGGTTAGTGTTTGGCATTAACTGGTTATAGTTACTGTTTTCGTGTGTTGGTGTCACACTGATGTTGAAGATAAAGTAGAAAACTGATGTAACATCAGGAGGAAATGAACGTGACAGAAGAAACTCACCACACTATGGCCTTATGGCCAAAAAACAACATGTGTACAATTTGTTCTATGGGATGTTTAGATCACAATCGAAACCTTCACATGGGGGAAATTTAAAACTACAACAACTGCTCAACATTATTAAATATTGAAGGTTTGTTTCTAATAAGAGTCCTAAAAAAAAAAAAAAAAAAAAAAAGAGTCCCATTTTCATGACTGTGTAGGGCATTCAGTCAGTTGATGAATGTGTTAGTTTTGGTTTTATAACACTTGAGTCCATTGCTAGTCAAATTGAGTCAGTTTGTGCCAGGGGGCTGTAATTTCCAGCGTTTCTCAGAAAATTACAGCCCCCCGGGCACAAATGGGATGCGGAGGGAATTTTTTTTTCCAACTTTGCAATGAAGAGGCAAAAATCCTTTGACTTTACAGTTGGACTCGCAGTTTTTCGCTCCGAAAATAGAGCGAGGAGATTGCATTTGTACGGCCACAGAGAGTTCATAGTCACTGATACAGCTTCTCAGAAACGACTTGACATTTCGGCGGTGAAAACGCAGCAGTTTGATGACCGATTAGGCCTGATGTGGTGTTTACACTAAAGGGACCACCATCACTAATGCAGCTGTCATGACATAAACTCTCTCTCTCACTCCCCCAGCATAGACTCCTACTAGCCACACCCTGCTGGCTCCAGTCAACACACACGCACACACTGGGATTCCTGAGAAGACCTTTTGCTAATTACTGAACTTGGACATAGGGGATTCCCCTCACGATGTGGCCATTATTACATTTACTGCCCTCTCCACAGCTGTTTCTGTTGTCATATGTATTCCACACTTGGATATACTTCATGTTACAGATGATCAACCATGTGGACAGAGATTAACGTTCGCCAGCTGCCAGATGGAGGGAAAAAACAATAGCATGATAAGCACATTATGAGAACAACAAGGAGGAGCTTTTACAAGCTCTGATGTCAAACTGGATAGCTGCAGTCGATAGATGTCGGCAACTGGACTGGCTTTAGTTAAGTTTGAGGATGTTTTTCCCTCTTATCCAATGGGCTACTTTACAACAAAACACATATATAACCTCATATATGAAAGTTAAATCCAGTCTAATATTAATACATATACTTTTCTAAAATAAAAAATAATGGTTATTTTGTATTATATAACTACAACAATGACTTGATCATTTATATGTATATACCTCTTTGAAATGTAACCGTTTGTGCCTTTGTGCTTTTACAGAATTTTACATATTGTATTATTTGAGTCCATAATTGAGTTTGAATTCAATTAAATTGAATCATCTTCTTAATTCTGTAAAATTCTAATAAAACAATAATGACATTTTTGGTCATTGGTTTTTAATGACCATCCATTAAATCAATCATGCTCCAATAACAATATTACCATGAATATTGAATTCACTCATTCAGGACTCCATTCAGCTTTGAGGAAACATGAGTCTTTTGTCGTCGTTCCGCAGTCGTAGGTTTATATGTAGAGAACTGTTTTTGGTCATTAAAAGAAATTATGACTTGAAGGTGAAAGGGCAGCTCTACCGTTCCAGACAGAAGCAATTTTACGTTATGGCATTAAAAAAAACGTTGTGGTAAGCGTGTCTGGGCTGAAGTGGTGCTTTCACCCAACGTGTTTTATGGAGCTGCCGCTGGTGACGTCACTCTTATTAATCACAGACAGGGAAAAAAAAAAAGCCAATCTCATACAGATGGGATCTAAAATAAAGCTGCAAGAAAACACAAACCTTATCCTTATCAGATTTCAAGAGGCGACAAAAAGTCCCCTCTTTAACAATTTCACTTTAGATAAAAATCATTTAACTCTGAGACACTGTGTCCAGAAATGTTTACTTTCATGTAAAAAAGATGCTTAAAAAAACAACAACAACCCTGATCTCAGGTGATATCATATCATGTGGTCAGAAGTCTGCTGCTCATTTGTTTTTTGTGTGAAAGCTAAAATGTAAGCTGTGTAAAAACAACTTGAGAAAGCAACGTGGGAGTCACAGAAAAGTGCGATTGTGTCGTACTTTGTTTTGTACAAACGATGTGTTATCTGTCCTTTCGCAACTAACAATTTCATAACTGATTAATCTGATGATTATTTTCTAAGGATTAAGGATCGAGTAGTTGTTTGAGCCATCATACGACACAAATACTCAGTTTTTATGAGGTCTTTATCCTTTGGCGCAAAAAAGACTGAAAATATTTACATCTAAGAAGCTGAAAAATTGTTTTACTTAAAAATATGATCAATCATTTATCAGAACAGTTGGCGATTCACATACTTTAGTAACTGATCAATCAACTACTTAATTGTTCATTAAATGTGTTATTGCCATCATTTTCTGTTGATTTATTGTTCAATTAATTGAGTAACCATGATGCGTTATGATTCCTTATAAAGATACAACAGTATAATTGGCCACTAACTACTAACATGGGTCAGTGTAAAGCAGAGTTAGAGAAGAAAGAATCAGAAACAGAGTGATAGGTCAGGTCAGGCTTCCCTACCGTGGTTGTCATCCGACTGGTTGAACCCACACAGCTGGCAGATGGAGCGGACCCACTTGTTCATCTCGTCCTCCGTCTCAGCCACAAGGTAAAATGTTCTGTCCGAGGTCTTGATGTCAAACACAAAGCTGTCCTGGAACTCTTTTCTCTTGAAGGTCAGGCCGGCGTCCACCTGCTCGCAGCAGTGCAGGTCGATGACCCGGATGGGTTTCTTGGAGTGGTCATTCTTGTAGTACTCAAGAACGTCGGGGTCGCCGCTCATGCGGCCGCTACGGAGTATGAACCAGCGCTTCTTCCACGCCTGTGAAGTCAGAGGAATAGAAAGGTAAGGAAAGGACAATGGTGCTGTGAGCCAGTGCAGTCAAATTTGAGATATAATGATAGAGAAAGCCACAACATTTGAAAACACTTGTTACAGCTTCAGCTTGACTTCTTAAAAACAGCTGGACTTCAGTTGGAGTGTTAACTGTTGATCAGAATTCTGAGGCGTCTGCTAACCTGAACAGGTCACTGGTTTAAGGCATGCATTATGCGGTTGTGTGTGGTCGGTGTGTGTGTGTCAGAGACTGTGGCAGCACAGAGGCAGCAGGTGTTTGTTCTCTCCCAACGTATTTCCTGTGCTGACATCCCTTCATGTGCTGACAGAAAGAAGCATATACCGTAGCTCCTCTATCACAACAAGACTGCAGGCTCCTCCCACCTCCCATTAATCTGCTCCGGCCAATATCACACTACATCTGCACATGACTGAGTGTGTCACTGGAGGATCGTAAATAAACAGTGAGTGAGGAGTTGGGATGCAGAAAAAGGGGGGGAAAAGTACAATGTGGCTCTTGTGATTTTTACACCAGTGACAGCTTTGTCGCGCAGAGAAAGAACAGTGGCCTTGATTGCAACACCTCCATACATTTTGCCTGTGGCCGTCTTAAAGGGACGCTGTGTTCTCTGTGCTCAGAAACAAAAGAGGAAGACAGACCAGGAAGGGAAAGAGGGAGTCAGGGAAAGGGGAGGTGGGGGGATGAGGTTGTGCTTTGGACATCTGCCAGTGATGCACTTCCGCCAGGCAATGTCTCTCACATGCAGGCTGCTGACACATAGGATCCTGCAGGCCCCTACTCTCCCTCCATATCACGACATACACTGCTGCAAGCCCTCCAAAAAGGACATATACATGCATAAACATCTACAGTATACTTTCCAGAGGTGTCACTATAAATATGCACTGGAAGTATGAAAAGCATATTTAACTGTATATACTGTAGCTATCTGTGACACTAAAAGATGAAGGTAACAGCTTGTGTGACTTTATATAAATGGTTTTCTACTTTTTTTATTTACTGAAATTATTAACGCTGTGTAAGCAACGCATCAGAGACTAGGTGAAATGATTGGGTCTGTTTATGTAACAAAAACTTTAAAACCAGTCAAGGACACTGAAAAACATCGATCATCAAAAAAAGAAAGAACATGACACGTAAAAAAACGTACATAAATAAAAAGAAACGATGACTAAGATGAACAAAGAAGGTGTATAATTGTCGTGTCAAAGGAATCTCCAAAAATATGTTTTTTTTACTTAATCGAAATACCATAAAATGGCAGAGAAACCAAATTCCAATTCAGCACAAAAAGTAATCGAGCTAGAAGAGCAGTCAGTGCAACAGTCTGGCTTTATTCAGCAATTAGTCTGATCTTTTCTGGTATTACTCCAAATTAACAAACTTTGAACACATTCTGCTCTTGTTGTGGTGTTTTTGTGTGTCAACACTAGCGTTTCTCTCACTGCAGGGAGAGGAAACAAATCTGGATCTTGAATCGTGCAAATACAGGTTTCTCATGTATCAGGTGCTATTTGTTTTTCTCTGCAGCTGCAGCTGTACATGTTGCTCACAAGGAGCATCAGTCGTCGGTGTGTGACTTTGTCATATGGGCATATGATAAAGAAATGTAAAGTGTATTTGTCTCCAATTGCTTTTCTAATCCCTTAACTGCACAAATAAATGCAGAAAGTCCGGCCTGTCAGGCAAGGGCTGGCTGATTAACTAACTTTGGGAGACAAAAAGCCATAGTACTAAAATCAGTAGTAAACAATGGTGCTGATTTGTTGCACTGGAGGCAGCTGACAGGTAAAGGGATTAAGTTTGACACTTAAAACTTCTGCGAGAAAACCTGTTATCGCTCACATTGGCTGTGAAGTCACGTGCTTCACAAATTTATGAGATGTAGAAGCTCTTTAACAGACACATTGTTATTATTGGTATCCATGATCCATGTTTAAATTCACTGTTTTACAAAGAAAACCAAAAAATAACTCAAAAAGTACATGATTATGTATTGATTACGATGTCAAATTAAAGTTATTTACTTGCATTCCTGAACAGAAAAATTAGTTTTAGTGGTTGAATTAATCTCAGAGAGGGAGCCCAGTGAGCCGGCTCAAATTTTCGGTATAAAAAGGTGAATTCAGTTTGTTATTTGCCAAATAAAGTTACGTGTTGAATTCTGGGTAACAAAGTATGCATGAGAGCTGTTGTTGTTGTTGTTGTTAGCTGCAGGTGCAGTAAACTGGGTGCTTCCTGTCTCTCACACATGTTTCTGTGCACAAAAACAAAACATTCATTTTGGAAAAAACCAAACAAAACATACAACAGATTAAGCACCTTGTATTTCATTTATAGTACCTTAGTTGCTGTTAAATGTTAAATCTGTAAAAATAAAGAAATCATACACTCTGTATGATCTTTTCATATAGGCAGCTTTGTTTGCTTCTCCTTCAACGCAGCAAATATGAGGCTGCAACACAATTTCAGTTTTTTTCCAGGAAGTGCAGATTTTGATCTCATCTTAGGCATGTAGCTGAAGTGCTGCTACGGTTTCGGTGGGAGGGGCGGGGGGAGGTGGGGTATGAGACTTTCATTTAATTTTCTGTCAGACTGTGATACACCGATAAAAGCTTGAGGCACTACAGCCTTAATGGTGTTGATACGGAGTCTCGCTGCTGTGTTGGGGGAAAAACAACAACAAGCTCTGCAGTTGTGTGAAAACCATGTCCTGGGTCATTTCTTTACTACAGAAGGTTGTTGTGAATGCTCTCTATACTGGTAAAGGGTGTGCGAGAGCACACTGAAAAACAAGTCAGCAGTGATACTCCTCAAGTTTCCATCCAGAGGATTCCGCTGGAGTGTGAACTTCCTTGTTTCATAAAAAAAAAAAACACACAGTCCAATCTCCCTGCCCCATAGACACAAGCACACAGATTACATTGATTTCACAAGTCCACGAAGCTCTTTGATTTAGGGCCATTACACCATCCAGAGAGAATCATTCTAACAAACTCTATTTAAATATTATTGCCTTTTCTGGAAGGAGAGAGCATCGGTTAATTGAGACATGGAGCAGTGCCCAGCTTTGCGAGGTCACCGTGACCCAGGCTGCTTTATTCCTGGCATCTGCATCCAGCATATTAACCCTACACGGCACCAGCTCTCTCTCTCTCTCTCTCTCTCTACCACAGAAGAAAGACAACTCGCGCATCCTACTAAAAATAGAATAAGTATCTCTACTGGAAAAGCAGTTGGTGCCTAATTGAGGAACAGAATAATTTATATTCACTTGGTTTCTCCTCTGCCACGCTCTCTATTAGCCTTAAATGTTGCATGTAAAACCCGGGAAGAACATCTCAAGTGCAGCTTACGCTCTCCCCATCTTCAACACACCTCAAACTTCCCCAGTGAAGTAAATCATGGGGGAGGAGGACACAACAAAATGAACTAACCCACCCACCGCCTGTCCTGCGGAGCATGTCTAAGCCCATCGATCATTGTCTGAGCACTGAGAAGTGAGGGCTGAAGCTGTAAAACTGGGTTGAACTCTCCCAGCTCTCCAACTTTCCCCCTCCCCCCCCCCCTCTCGTGACCCTGCTTTAAACTACATTAGTGATCAGAAGTGTAGACACAAAGCCCTTGTTAAAAACTGAACAGGACAGTCCATTGGACAGTACCCTGAGACACTTTTGCTAATCCTGCAACAATCCTCCCAACTACATGGGACATGTTTTAAATCTGACGTGCTGCGATTCCTTCATCGTGCTCAGCAGGCAACTTTCACTCCTTCCACAGAAATGATTAAATAAAAGCCAAATTTAACCAGACACGATTGCACAAAAAGGTTAATGTCAATAATAATCATTTAACTGAATGTGCCACGTGTTTCATACACATCTTATCAGCATTCATAAAGTGACACCGTTCTCAAATATGACAAAACTCTCAGCCTGCCAAGCAGACCACGTAACCGCTGTGAGACCAAACGTCGAATCACATCAGTTGTAACTTGTACAGCTCAAATTCACAGATCACAGTTTGCCTCGGTGGGCTTTGCAACGTTTACATGATGCAACATCCTCAGTTTTGGAAAGGCACTGCTCCGCAAAAAAAAAAAAAAAAAAAACTATTAACTGGAATAAAAATGGAAAAAAAGAGAGGAAAAAAAACACAGGTCAGGAAGAGCCACGGAGTGCACACAATGTGCTTTTATGGAATTTACGTTATGAAGACTTCCGTGAGTGTCTCGACCCTGTTTCACAATGTGTGTGTGTTTTTTTGAGAGGATGTTGATGCTATAAGGGAAAAACCAAGATCTTTTCCTTTAGCCCTCACCAGGAAACCTTTCGGTGCTGAAACCTAACCACATAACCAGGAAATGGTAATCGTCATCTTCACAGGCAGTGAAGACAACAAAAACATGAACGTATGCAAGTCTGAATATGTCAATAAGTAATAATGTCATTTTCAACTGAATTGTCCACTTGAAGTGCTCAGAGAACAGGAAGCAGGACCATCGGAACCTATAAAAGCCCACGCAGCATCCAGTCCCCTCAGTCTTATTCAATCATCCCATAAAAGTTGAATTGCTCCCTCCAACTGTCTCATTTGTCCTGTGTACAAACACAGAGTGACTGGTGGGACACAAAGGATAACACAGCCACATCTATTTCAGACGACTGGGGAGGAAAACATAACAAAAACTGCGCGGAACAATCTTTTGCCTCTAAAAATAGGATCAAAACTAGTTTGTCTGGCCAATTCCTTTTGTTTCGCTCGTTGCGTGTCGATAAGTAGACATGCTTTGCTCTATTTCTGGCACGCGGGGCAAGACAATGTGGGAAAACAAACAAATTCACACAAAAGCTCCCAGTTGACAGAAATACACCGCACACAATAGTGCGGCATGTGTTGATCGTCCGTCCGCGCCACACTTCAGAAGATACAGGGCGTCAGTTTACGGTACTCGCTTACTGTACTTACTGTACTACTTGCTGTCCAAGTAAGACCAAATACAAGCAATCGACAAAGGCGTGCCTTTAACAGCAAGAGAGAAATACACTGCATGTTGTTGAGTGTAGTATAATATAGTAGTATAGCCTGAGTCAACAGCCTTTGCTGATAAGCATCAGTCAACATGTTTTTAAAACGTGCATGAGCAAACATTCAAACACTAAACACGTATGTAACCCACCTCACAGGGTTAGAATAGTCTTGTTTACCTGTGCTCATATTAAACCAGGAGGGAGGAGGAGGAGGGGGAGGAGGAGGAGATGGTGGCTTGTTGCCTCCGACTCCGCTTTACCTGCTGCCGCTGCAGTACACACACACACACACACACAGCACGCAGCTGCACAAACAACGGTTTCCCATCTATGACCAGCTTTTGTAAAGGTCACATGCGGCGGCGACAGGACGATTTACCTCTTCCGATTTCAAAATGCTCGGCTACGTCTCGTGTTTAATATGAACAAACGAACACACAGCTGTACACACTGCGCACACACCAACAATGCAACGCACTAGTGACAGTGATGGTACAACCAATTATTTCATTTAGACCACTTGGAATGATTGGCTGGTGTACCCATCTGTAACTTAACCAACCTGCCTTCCAGTTCCAGCCAACAATTACAAGCTCATTGTGACCTTCATATTACGCTCTAGCCTTAATAAAGTGGAAGTATCAATGCTGATATCGGAAAAATACACCAATGACTGGAGAAAGCTGAACTGAAAGACTGCACGGAGGCACTGATCATGGCCGCACAGGAACAGGCCGTAAGCACTAGATTAATACATGCTATGGTCTATCACACCAGGCAGGCTGTGTAAAGATGCTCCTGAGGGCAGTGCAGAACATCACAGCAGGGTGTAAGTGGCAGGAATAGTGTACAGGAACATCTGCGCCGAGTACGGACCGGAGGTGCCCTCAAGGTGGATGACGATTGCAAAGGGGGTTGAGAACGACAGGGCTAAGATCCTACTTGGGACTTCCGGATCGAGAAGGACAAACTGGTGGTGGCTAAGAAGAGGGCAGGTGGTGATAGATGTGGCAAGCCCAAGACACAGCAGCATCAAGAAGAAGGAACACGAGAAGCTTGAGAAGCAAGGACTGAGAGAGGAGCTGAAGAAGATGTGGGGAGTAAAGGCGACTGTGGTCCCAGTTGTGACAGGAGCAGTAAGATAGGTCATGTGACCCCCAAACTGGGCGAGTGTCTCCAACAGATTCCAGGAACAATCTGAGACCTTTGTCCTGAAAAGTGCAGTCTTAGGAACAGCAAAGCTATTGCACAGAACCCTCAGGCTATTAAGTGGGGAAATCAGTTTATTATATCATTTTTTTTTTAAAAGGAGCAAAGCTGTTTATATAAAACAATTGGGGGGAAAAAAGGAATTCAGGTAGTGGGAAAAAAGCATATTCAAACTACAGTCATCAATCAAATTGTCACCTCAAGGACAAAATGTAAAACAATACCAAAGATAAACAGTTCCAGCATCATACATGGTGAGAGAAAAAGGAAAAACTTAATGTCTCTCAATAAGGACAAACCTAAGCTCTAAAATAAAGCATCCCTCCTACATCTTCCCTGTGTGGTTGCCGTTTCCTCGCTTCTCATTGATAGCGAAGAACAAAAGAGGAATATTTCGCACATCAGTGACTTCGCTTCTCATCCCTTCTGTCGGCTGATTTAAAGCCAGATCTCATCTCTGCAGAAGACTATCGACAAAAGAACAGCAGCGAATCCACTCTGAATGATGCATGAATTAAAAGGTGAGGTGGAGCTGCTGTAAAGGTGCCACGGTCGTATGAGCGACTGCCCATAAACACTGACGGACAATGATGACAGAGCCCTGATTATCTTGTCCCGATCAATAGCGGGTCACACGTCAGCCCACTTTCCAGGAACAGATGGGAGGTACAGCGAGAGAGGACAAGTGGTCCAGTTACATTTGAAGAATACTGATCGTCTGATCATTTCCACAGTTCTAAAGCACTACAACACGGTGGATTGAAACATGTATGTGTGTTTATGGACAGAGAGTGAACAAGGTGATACACATGAAATGGCTCCGGCACCGAAATATCCACAGTTATTCAGTTTAGATCTGGCCTGGTGCCACATTGGAACCCATTTTCTGTGTCAAACCCTCTTAACTTTGTGGACTTAATTCACATAAATCTGCGATTGTCATTCAGGATGAGCAGGGGAGCAGGCCTCATGCATGTGTCTGGACCCGACTGAGTCGAAATCTGTAATCCAACCAGACCTCAGCCGGTGACATTTGTTTAATGTTTTACAGTGCGAAGACATGTAGCTGTAAATGTTACTGTATATTGTTTGGTCACCATTTGTCACACAGTACTTGACCTTTCAAATATTTGCACTGGAGCACCTTACAGTATATACAATGCATAAACTGCAGCAAAATTGCAGCAAAATCTGTGGGAAACACGGCTGTTTATGTAACAGTGAGCTAAAATAAACTACAAGTGGACGTGAGAGAGCTCGGAGAAGTTCCTTGGACATCCTTCAGTTTACAGAGAGCTCCGCAAGCTCTGCTGTGCGTAAGATGTTAAGCAGACAGCTGTCCCAGGCAAAGATTGTAATGCAAATTTCTCGAGCTGTTCCACTAATTCCGGTCACAAACAAAACAAGGCGCGCAACGATGTCCCAGCAACGTGTGGTTATTTTGCATTTTCAGCAAATCCTGCCTTATTATCCGCTTCAAGTGCTGAAGAGATCCAGATGCTCCGGGGTTGGACACGACTTAGTCCCCATTCTTGTGCGTGGAGAAGTAAACATGAAAAGACGTTAACCAGAGACCACTGATAGTACAACACTACGGGCACTGAAATCCAGCGGATGCATTAGAGCGCCACTGCAGTTTAAATCAAACTGCTCAGGTTTCCGAAGAGTCAAAACACTGACCCTGAAAGGCCAGCAGCTGCAAAACAGAACACACAGATAAGACCCACACGGGCCTTTACGGTCCTGTATGTTAACAACAGCCATGGAGACCAACAGGGTCCTCTCAAGGATAGAAACAACTAAAGCTATGTGAACATAGCTCTATACGACCCCCCCCTCCTGTCAACCATCTTGTCCAACCTCTGTCCATTTAACACTGAAAGTTGTGGTCTGTGGTGGAACTCTGTAAATTTGGGATTTTTCTGGGACTCACTTCCTAACTCCTGACTCGTCTCTGCTTCAGCTGTGCACATCTACACCTCGTTGCCAAGACTCCGGTCACATGGTGTGAGATTAAGCTGGACAGACAGGTACAGGTCAACCAACTGCTGGTGTTTATTACAGTAATAAAAGAGGTGTGTTCAACTTTATTAATTGACGTGTATCAGGATAAGGCAGACTCTAGCATTAACTCACTGGCGATGCCGCCTCAAATCCACATTCACCTTCTCCTGTAAGCAAGACGTCAGCTTTCATTTAGCGCCTTTAAAGTGGAGCACGCATTCATCACATTACAGCGAATATGCCTGCGCATACAATGTCACAATGTGACAGTGATGGAAAGCTAAAGTTCTACAGGTGTGACGATGATGAAAAGGGATGCTGCATCAAGAGCCCACAGTCATCACTCATTCACTTCACGGGGGCAACGATGCGCAAAATCCTCACCGGCTCCTATAAGCACAACCTCTCAAAGGCTCCCAGTGAATATAATGAGCCTCAATGAGCAGTCGAACACTTCCATCATAAGGAAAATGAGTAATCTCTTGCCATGTCTGGGTATCAGCAAAAGGCTGGGCTTGTGTAGCGTGAGTCAGTACTAACAGTGTGACTAATGGGGAGCATTATATTTAATCAGAACTCTTTGTGTCACTTCCCCCTGCCTCTGCCATCTGCTGCTACTCGTACACATCTGGGTATGAAGGGCACGCCGTGAGCTCCGCCTGGTTTCTCCGATTACTTCCAAGGTGGTTTCAGATGCACGGTGGCAGATAAGACCACAATGACAACGCGGTGGCGCCAACCAAGGAGAGATCATTTACATTCAAAAGGGAAAATCTGAACACGGTACCTTCGCTTACTTTCCTCACACAACCATGTGCACCATTATTACAGCCACTGGTGTCGCATCTGGCTGGTTTGAAATCAGTAAAGAGACGTTAGAATTGACACATGAATCAAATTCATCTGTTGGAAGAGAGTGTACCAGGGGTGGCTCAAAATATCGGTTTTGGGATATATATATCGCCGTTGTGCAGTGCAACGTGATTATCGATCTGTCAGGGCAAATATCGATATTTTATTTAATAAATTAAGGTGCTCTACAGTAAACAGTCCCTTTGCTCAAATGAGTGACTTGGGGCGAACGTTACCTGGCCAAAGAAGAGGGAGATTACAGCGGGATAATGAGGACGAAAGCTACGTTAAAAGATGTTCCATCCACGTTCAATACATAGAGTTTATGCTCTAGAAATCCTGCACTTTTTAACTTTTCACAGACGTTTTCTTTCCTTCAGTTGGACAGATATCGTGATGTATCGCTATACGATTGTCTCGCAATATATTGATGATCACAGAATCGTTGTCTCGTGATATTACTGGTACAGTGAATCGCGTACCCTCTCGTGAGATACCCCGGGATTTCCCACTCCTAACGAGTACCACCTGAATATTTTTACTTGATGAAAATTTGAATCAATAAATAAAAAGTTAGTTACTGCATGTTGCGATTCTTTCTGGTTTCTTTACTCATTTGTGACAGTGACTGAATATCTTTTAGGAAACGTTAATTCAAATTTTACAAACTTTCCTGGAATTTTACGGACTAAATAACTTAAGTACGCGAAAGTACATGACGCCTACCAATAAGGTGCATTGTGTCGTTTGAAAACCTCACCCTCTCTTCTAATCTTCCACAACATCATCCCTTTGGTCTCACAGTGACTTGGTGAAGCCTACATAAATACATTTGCTACTTTGTTATTCAGAGTATACTCTTATCAAATCTATACAGGCGAGGGAAGTTTCAGTTCCTTTGACTATAGTGCAACTGACTCATCACTGTCTTGACCTTCAGAGGAAACAAACTCCTACACAAAGCTGAATTTAAGAATTTTACAATCTATATGTATTTGCGCAGCCCTATGTTCCATAGTGTGAAAAACTGATTGATTGTTTCATTGTTTGTCAGCAGGATTGTATAAAAATTAAAAACTACACAAAATTAAGTTGAATGTTGGTAAGGATCTGTTTTCTTAACTGTTTTCCTTTGCATGATGTTTTTGGACATTTTTGTTCCCCCCTTTCCTCCAGAAATAACTTATGGATCTTTATATTAAGACATTTGTTTGTACGACAGTTTGCAGAAGGATTATCAGACAACTTCCTTTGTCATTCTATTTTTATATTTTTAAAAGCATGAGTGACGTGCAGCGTTGTTTGGCTTTGGTGGAGACAAGTGCTCTCAGTGGCTTTATAATAATTAAGATGTGCGTTCGTGAGCTGACCTACTTGTCCAGTGGTTTGAAGATGTCATGACAAAGCTGAGTGAGAAGTAAAATCCCATTTTTGTTTTTTTTCCACCGTCTCTCAAGTCAAATGTCGATTTACTGCTGCATGGAGGAAACTAGTAAGTGCTGCTTAGCTTTTCAGTTTGACTACAATAACCACATGTGCCACAACCGCCCTTAAGCAGGAGGCACTTGGGTAACAAATTTCCAACTACCACAAACTATCGCCAAGAAGAGCAGCGTTGGTTTCGCAAGAAATGGAAAGACAACACATTACATCACCTTTATAACAGCATATTTAGTAAATGATAACATTGCGCTGTGTTGAATAATAATACTACACCTGCGTCTACAGGTTATAACAAGCTAGATCAAATAAAGTTCCAAGTGACAGCACCACCTTTGCCAAAGAGCAGTGAATATCTTTTTTCTTTTTTTTTTTGTAAGTTATTCTTAAGAAAAAAAAGCTCTTAACTGAACTTAAAAAATTCCAATTCTTCATTAAGTGAACCGTAGTTGAACTTCTGTGTTTAAAAAAAAAAACAGAGTGCAGAGATTCTGCTCTCACCCATGAAAACAATTTCAAATTCTCATTTATGAACTGGATAAAGTGGTTTTAATATGACATTTCCTTTCAAGAACAGTTTGTGAATGAGCCCAAATGCCGCTATGATTTACGAGCAAACGTTTCCCAACCTGAATAACGACGTTTCCCCTTTTTTAAGCGTATTTTGAAATACAATATATCTGTTGCAATTTTAACAAAACAACGTCTCCGTACATAGTAATCTGGCATCAAACATGTTGTTAGGAAGAAATGTTCCCACCACACCACTGCAACGGCTGCATGCTGGGACACGTAGGGCAGAAATGTCATAACCTGGAATTATTGTCATAATAAATATGTATTCAAAACAAATGAGGTGAGTGATATTCAGCTGCAGCAGGCAACTCCATCCACTAAGAACTAGCATCCTCAGTGTTGTGGCGATATACACCAATTGTGAGTCACATCTCACAACTTTTGCCACTTTGATGATGAATCTACACTAAACTTTGGTCAAACAAAGGAGTTTGAACGTAGCGAAGGGTGTCGGTCAGAGGGAGCAAGTGTGCTCAGTCAACCATCCCTGGGTAAACAAATGCCACAAAAGAAAATTTGATCGCTGTTAACGAACTTTTCAGTTCACCGAAGCACAAACATCCCACTAAAAACAAATGGAGATGTCAGATCTGCCATGCACAATGAGTAAACAGTATATCAACACCACTTCATTTTCTTTTTCAGGTCTTCCCACAATACACTGCTAAGAAGGAAACCAAAAGGAATTTCTTCTGACACACAGCACGTCACTGCTGCAAAGCACATTTGCGTCAGAACAACTACTGTCAAATGACACGGAGCATGAGTCTCTGTACATTTTGTCAGAACATGAAAACAGAATGCATTATCCTTCAGTGTTAAAAAAAAAGAAACACGGATGACCTCACAATACTGCTACTGTGATAGGCTGCATTTCTTATTCTGCCCGCAGACGATCATCAAACTACAGCTTGAAGATACCGAATCAATTTGTCAGTGGTCTCATGAGTGCAGTGTTTTCCCTTCTTGCTGTAATCATCCATGATGTCTGGATCAGAAGTAGGAGCTAAAATAAAAGTAGATTCATCCCAAAAGTTGTTGAGGTCAGCTGTTTATGATCTACATTTTTGGAGCCTGACTCATCCACCCTGTGATACTGTACTTTGTGAGAAATCTGCACATCAGAAAGTTTCTCACTGTTATGCCATTTGAAAATTAAAGAGTCACGCTGCATGTTCAGTCTATCCAGACTTGTATACATTCTTCAAAACTATTACAAAGGTACTGAGTGTATTATTATTATTATTATTATTATTACTGGGTGTACTTCTGGCAAAGAAAAATGAAGTGATCACATTCGGAGAAACTAAGAACAAGAGTCAAATTTTTTGTATGAGTTCACATACTTGGCCAAAAGTATGATTCTGAAAGAACACTGCATCAAACAGAAACTCTGAATCGTTTTGTTTGCATCAATAGCACAGAAAATCAGACAGATCGGCAAAATCACCAAAGCAAATCAAACATCTCGTCTATTTCTGCCCCAAAACGTGCGTCAGTAAGAGTGAAAAAGTGAATAATAGCACGTTACAACTTGACTAAATGTAACCGGTACATCCCACCCCTCCTGAATTTTAGCTGCAGTTTCTTCGCCACGTTTCTCGCATACTCTCTAACTTGCTAACTTCTGGCCATCATCTCTGCTTCAGTGGTCTCCAAGCTTTCCGCCTGATTGGTCATGCACTAGCAGGATGCACAGAGGTATGCAGGTGCAGGTTAGTGACGGACACGCACAGCCGCAGCCGATCATTCCACGTAGTTTGACTTAAGCGATTTGTTCAGGACAGTCTTGTGAGAGCTATCAAGACGTGAGAAGGTTTAAAACATCAAAATGGAAATGATTTCAGAGGCAAATTACAGAACCAAGCTGATGAGCCAGAGGAAAAAAAACACGGTAAAGTGCGTCACTGTGAGTTTGACTTGAGCTTTTGATCATTTGTACATAACAACATTACATAGCATTATACATGAAAACATATTTTATCCTACAAGACAATCGTATGGATATATGTCATAATAATATGTAACATTCACTTTTTTCACTAAGTTAAAGGAATACTTTAATTTGGATCTAGTTTTGTATTAGTAGAATAGTAAAAAAAAATGTTCTTCCCAACCTCAGTTGAGTCGAGTCGAGGAATATCTTCATTCTTTTTTTTGTTTTTTTACGTGCGCACCAGTGACTCTTGGTCCGAGGCTTGAACCTGCAACGCTAATTCTGCACTTTTTAGACCCACTCATAGGGGGACGGGACCTCATTCCCAGAATGTAAACAGTGTCCACCATCTTTGCTAACAGCTAAGCTAACAGGACCAAAAGTGTCACTGGTGGGCACGTAACAAAGAATATGAAGATATTTCTCAACTCAGAGGAAAACTGAGGTTGGGAAGCACAATTTTTCAAAAATACTACCCCTATTCTAGTAATACAAAGCTAAATACAAAAGTATTCCTTTAAAGTAACCTTAACTTTTGACAACTAAGTGCTCACCAGCTCTTTTTTATGTGTCCAGGATGTTTTTGTGCCAGTTGAAATTAAAATTCCCCACAGTCTGTCCTCATATTTTGTGTTTGTGTAAGAATAGGACAGAAGACAGGTCCAGGTGACCTTGGCGTTTGACCACCAAAATCTATTCAGGTCATCATTGAGTCCGAGACTGAATGTTTAAAATTTGGAAAAATAATCCCCTCAATTCCTGTTATGTAGTAAGTATAAGAAAGGGATGGATGGACCAACACATGGACAACAGACGGGCGCACAGACAACCTGAAAACATAATGCCTCTGGCTATGACTGTCCCTGACATTCAAAAAAAGGAAAGAAAAAATCAATGGGATCCAATTTCCCTATGAACAACACTATTTTCAGCCCAGATGATGGAGTCTTCTTGATAGATGGAAAATACAGATATATACTCACAGACCAATTTAATTTCTTTCCCTGTCATGGGACCTCTGTCACAACACTTCCTGTAGGCACCATCCACAGGAAGTCTGGCATCTGCTATTGGTGCAATAATTAAGTTCTGGACAGAAAACACACGGGCCAAACCAGAGTTCATGGCAAAGGACAGGATATTATGACAAAGGTTCAAACTGGGCCACAATGGGATTTTCACAATGAATGGAGAGGAGCGGATGAAAGTGCAATGTTATGACAAACAACTGTGACTTTCATGCATTCGTTTTGCATCGGTGTCGATATGACTGTCTGTCACTTACACTCAGAGTGAGGTGAACTACAAAAATATGTAATCGATTAATCTGTCGATTAATATCTCGATTAACTGAGTACTTCTTTGGTCTATAAAATGTCAGAAAATGTTGAAAATATTGATCAAAAACACTTAAATTGATGAATTGATTATCAAAATAGACGATTAATATGGTAATTGCTCAATAATCATTTAATTGTATCAAATATTGAATGGAGGTAAAAAAGAAAACTGCCTGTATCTAACTTCTTTATTATAAACAAAAGGGGCTGCAACATTTTAAGTGAATCAACTACTATTTTCAACATCAATTATTCAGACACTTCAGGGCGTCATCATTTTAAAGCCGAGGTTTCTGCTTGACTACCTTCATTACGTAAGGTAACGTTTGTGTTACTCGGGTAAATCAGACATTTTAACACCAAACAAACAAAACCACACAACTGAACGCGGTGATGTTGGTAGCAGAGGTGGTAGGAGACCGACAACTCCTATGTCCTGAGCAGGTTAAATTGCTGTTTTTGTCAGTGGACGTTGGTGTGCGGGAGGGATTGGTTTACTAAGTGACACAGACTTCAGTGTTCTGCCAGAAAAAGGCCGTCAAACAGCAAGTTGTTAAAATAGTGCACTCTTTAGCTGACGCAGATGAGGTTAAAATCTATTTTTTTCTGTTGTCCACAGTCCTGAGACCACCCCCAGCTGTGAACAGAGCACAGTCAGCTGTATGTAACTCACTCATTATATATAATATCTCAAACAACCCAACACATTCACACTGAACAATAACCAGTAAAGCTACAATAATAAATGAATGAATCAACAATGAAAAAACGGCCTTCTGTCAACAAGCAGCCCAGTAAACACGTCTTTGAATAATAAACTAATCTGACTTTGATACTGCAGGCACATAAACACCCCAGTTTTGTAGCTTCTGGGGGAAGGCCCACATGAGGGCCCGCAGATAAAGTGGAACAAGGAACATGTCTGTGTGAGCACTGGGTGTCTGTCAAAGCAGGAACTGGGAGGCGTTCTCGTTTGACCTCCGAGGGCAAGGACTTCCCAAAGCCCCTCTGCATAACAACAGCCGACCCGGCAGCTGACAGTAGGACACAGGCCCGCCACTGCCGCCGCCGCCGCCACCGCTCTACCTTGAAAACTCACTGACTCCTTCCTCCTCTCTTCCGCTTGTGCACCACGTACAGGGAGTGAGATGGCAAAGCCCTCGGAGAGTGGCAGAAGCAGCAACTATCACCTCTCCGATTTGATCTGTCTGGAATGTGGCAGTGCTTTACCGTATGTGAACAGACATGTTTTTTTTTTTGTGATGTCAGACACCACGGCGGACAAATGGGAGGGCTTAGCCAACGGTAGCAAGATCCTGAGCTGAGAACATGACTCAAATTGTTTACAGTATGACCCCGGCGCTTGTATGATTAATATAATGCAAGCAAAGAAGGATTCATGACTCACTAGGATGACGTATGAAGCGCGTAAATCAACACTGGAAGGCACACAGAGGAGTAAATCAATATTTTCCTCAGCCAGGTAATCTTATTATTTAATTTTTTTCCCCTTTATTTGAGCTTTAAACAAGGACAAAAACTGCTTTAGGAGATACAACCTCCACAAATGGAGCAAAACACATAGTAACTGCCAGACTATGAACAATAGAGGTCAATATATGAACATGGGATTCTTATTTACTTGCTAAAATAAATCAGGCTCCCATTAAACAGACATATTTTTCTTTTCCCCATCAACTCATAAGTAACTTTAACAGAACTATGCGAGAGGCACTGCATAAGTGCTGGATTAGTGAGTTGTTTTCATGTTCCTTCGGCTTATTCTGGACACTGTTCAAAAGGAGAAAAAAAAAAAACATCAACCAGGCCACACCCACTCCCCTGTAAAGCACTGCCCACCTCTGGAGTCTCAATCAGCCCCAGAGAAGAAAGAAAACTCCGACCGAGTGATTCATTTAGCAGCTCTGAGACAAGAGTGCGCAACTGTTTCCCTTAGGTGGATGCGGCGCAGGAGAAAAAGTGACTACACAAAGCAGTGCTATCACATGTTGGGGGGGGCAGAAAGTTCATGTCCATCATGTGTTTGAGTCAGTGACTTAATCACATTTGTAAACGGTTAGAAAACATTAAACCGGGACTAGTCATGCTTCTTACCGAGAATAAACATGTTGCCTCCTGCCTGCACCAGCTGCTGGATCCTAGCTTCAACTGCCACCAGTGTTTTTTGCTCCCGGTCTTTGCATATGATTTGCATGCCACACTTGTGTGGGGGTAGTACCAGTTTTTTCTTCTTTTTTTTTTTTTTTACCTGACACTAAATTCCACACGACGATAGCTGTGAGCCACGTTTTCAGACACTGACAGAGGAAGTCACAGGTAGAAGAATATCTTCTTTTCTTTTTTTTAATGACGGATGCTCTGACTAATTAACTTAGGCTTGGGAAAGACTCCATGTCAGGGAAGGGTGGAATATTGACAGAGTGTGTCATGTTGAGGATTGAAACAGCCTTCCTGTGTCGCAAATAATCTTCTAAACAAGGGGGCACAAAGTTGGGCAGGGCAATAATTTATTAACAATAATTATATAGCAATGTAGAGTGGTTTTCTGCAATAGCAATATGCCAGAGGATCGAGATATATCACTTTTTAAGTATGATTGCTGTGAATGTTCTATCAGTTGCTGCTTGTTTAAATTTTAAGACCAACAGATGATTAATCGATTAATAATCAAACCACGAAAACAATCACCTTCTAATTAGGTAACAAACCAATGAGTCTGGGTGTCTTGTGTTTTAAGTTCTCTGATTTCAGCTGCTTAAATGTGAATATTTAATGGTTTCTTAAGCTCTTCTGTGACCACAAATTGTTTGGGTTGAAGAAAATATATATTTGGAGGACCGAACTTTTTTTGACGGTTGTTTCCAGAATTTTTTTTATCAAATAATCAAGAAACTGTTCACTGCAGCCCCCTTTAATGTCTTCAACTTTCCGTCGGGAACAAAAACCAACCCTTCATTGTTAAATTATGAAAATGTTCCTTCCAGTTCTGGCATCATAAACGTAAGTGTTTTTTTTTTTGTTGGTTTTTTAAAACTGTTTCAGAGAACACGTCAGTCACAGCCCCAAAAACAGCTCATACCAATATAATGATGATGATGGGACGATGGGAACACCTTCCTTCAGGCTGGAACGTGTGTGTGAAAGTAGTATCTGAAAATACCCCTTGACATCGGGACGTCAACTATGTCAAATGACAGCAAATCTAGTAAATGGCCCTGATTGTCCATAGCCTGACTTTAAGTGGAAGGAATTTCAGATGGACAGATTATCACATTCACAAGTCTGCCTGTGTGGACACTCAATCTCATGACACTGTTTTTTGTCCTGAGACTAAGTGAGAGTGTGTGTGTGTGTGTGTGTGGAGTTGTTTATCGGTTATTGGCCAGGGTGACACGCAGGTTGAGAAGGCCTGAGATGCTGCTCTGTTGCCTGACCAGGGCCATTATATTAGCTCCATTATGCCTGGGTGAGAATTTTTTTTTTCTGCTCCTGTTGTTTATACAGAACTGCAATGAACAATGCAAAGTTTTTCCCCCTGTACCGTTTGCAGCTGCTGTTCCGTACTGACCACGGTGGTCTCTATGTAAACATTGACTGGCTCAAAAGTGGAAGACAATAAGGGAAAAGTCACCGGACAGAGAATAGAAGAAAGGGGGGCTGGGGTCGCAGTTGAAGACATTCAAGGATGGATTTCCAGATGAAACACTGAAGATGACATCATGGCAAAGTCAGCTAGTAGGAACACGGAGAGGCCTGGTAATGCAACACCATACATAAACAGTGGACAGCTGTATTTACAGGAGATTGTCTCATGGTTGTATCTGCTGCCATAAATCCTATTACCTGATTTGCAGCCATTGCCCCCCACCTCCTGCATCCAGCCAGAGCTTTGGCTTGAATAAAGCTTTATCAGGGCACTAGAGTGCTGTGCCATTAATACTACACTACTGTGGTAAAACATGGTCACACACACATATGTTTGATTACCTCATCATGATCGGATAAAGCAAAATGACAGTTTGAGTGTTTGTCTGAAAGCTGCTTAGTCTAAACTGTAGCCAGCTGTCAGACAGGATTACACCTTATGTTGACATAACACAGTGTGAGTGTGTTGTCATTTTTTAAAAACTTTACATTTCTGCATCTGTAAAGAACTGCAGCTGTAATTCCATAATCTGGGATGATGTGTGGTGCCTCCTGTAGGTCAGATGAAGAGGTCCACATGTTGGTGGGATGCACCTGCTACAACTGGACTATATATATATACACACACACACACGTGTGGGTTTGACATTTTTAAAAAAGGAGGATAAATAGACATGAGAAACTTGTGAGCACAAACTCTGCAACAGTCGAACTCTGAAACAAAAGCAAAAGTGGGATTTACTCACATATCTTCTGAGCTTTTTCTCCGGCGGTGACTTCCTCAGCCAGCCCTGGCAGACGACTTCTCCGCCGCTCATGTTCGTCGTTTTCAGCCCGTTTCCTCGTTCTCTACAACCGCCGTGTCACTAGTACATTTCGGCTGAAGCTGGAGCCGAAGCCTCTTCAAAGTGCGGTCTGCGCTCTGCTCCCACGGCTGCTGCTGCTGCAATCCGCTGCCCCCATTTGATGTGAGAGAAACTGTGGAGTAGTAGTGCGAGTCGGAGATTGTCAGCCGCTCCTGGTGGCAACTGTGCGCAAAAAGAAAAGAAAAAACGCCCGTGGGGAGGAAAAAACGCGTAAAGCCACTGTTTGGAGAATTACGCACAAGCCAGCTGACTAGGTGCCGCGGGCCAACTCAACCGATGCAGGGTGAGGAAGTATCATAGGGTGTCTGCAGTTTGTTTTCCCAACTCATACCACGCCCACGGAGCAAAAAAAAAGAGGGATGGGCTGCGCTACTTGGATGAACAGGATGGGAAAAGCTGCTCGTCACAAAGTAGCTCCAAGAATTTTAAATAATGGAGGATTCTTACACGCTGCCGTGTGAACACACCCGCGCGTAACGGTTATTATTAAGTGAAATAGTTCAATCTCAAATACAGTTATTATATTTCCCTTCAAAATTATAATTAAACATGTCTTTCATGGCCAAATCCTACAATTAAGCACCAGCCACAACTGTGTAAGAGTGCACTTCTTGAACTTGTTCTCTCTCCTTATTCTGGGAAATGGAATATGAAATCAATAAAGTCAGCAGCTGCCGTTGTTGTTGAGGACTGAGTAAAAGGGTCTCAACGGCACAGAGCGGAAAAAAGCACCATCTTGTGGAAAGATGAAATATTTGACAGATGCTTGGCAAATTTGAAAATGAAATGTGGAAGTTGTAAGAGACAGACAGGATGAACATTTCCATGGGAAGACGCAAACAATGATTTCAAACAGAAGTATCAGTGTTTTATACTAGATATTTGCAGATAGAGTATACTTTTTACACAGAAATACACCAATTTATTTTTTCAACAATGCAAAAACAGACACAGCTTTAAATTGTTTTACTTGGCTCACACTTTTTCTTTTTTTTTAAAGAACACAAGAATGGGAAAACCTAGCAAAAGGAATCACATCTTTTATGTTGTCCACGCCAAGGATGCATTGTAAAAATCGCTCAAATCCCAGGCCAAAGCCACCGTGGGGGACCGAGCCAAACCGCCGCAAATCCAGATACCTGCAAAGAAAGGACATTATCATGAAAACTCTGTTGGTATGACGTTTTTCTGTTTTAGTTTTGTTTTTAAAATGCTGTGCGTGTAAATATTAAGGCGAGTTATTTTACCAACTGTAGGTGTCTTCCAATCCAACCCTGGCAAAGTACAATATAAATGTTAAAACACAAACTCAAGTCCAGCAGCAAGTCTGTTGCATTAATACTCACAGCATTTTTCCTCTACAGCTACTCAACCAACTTGCATTATTAATTGGGAAAATAACCCATTCAGATTTGGAGCAGACCCAGTTAAGAAGGTGGACAGAGGCATTTACGTTGCAAGATTAATTACACATCATTTCATCATCACTTGTATATATAGAGGCATACACATGTAGAATAATATCTAAGAACATGTTAAATATGGTGTGGATTTTGCCAATTATTTTGGTGATGTACATCAAAACCCTCAAAACTTTCTTTCAGGTCACAATAGCTATTGAATTACGTTGTACCTTGTCATTCCTAGACAATGTACATAATGTAGTTACAATACACTTTCAAAATGAAAAAGGAATGATGTAAACTCTTCATGTGTTGTGTTGAACACTGTATGGGAAAACGAGACTGTGGAGATTTTGCTTTGACTTTAATTCATTTAAAGCATTCAAGAAAGATATCAACAACTCTTGAATACTTTACGGTCAGGCCTCGCAATCGTCCTGGAGAATGTGTTTCTTACTTTTCCAACCGAGCGCTCAGCAGATCCAGCCTCTCTTCTCTCAGCGAGCCCCCGCAGAGCTCTCCAACTCCAGGCACAAGAAGATCCACAGCTGCTGCCTGCAAACAAAACAACGTTCAAAGTAACCTCACATAACGCAAACCCCGCCGCTGCAACAACCCAGCTGATGTTACAATACAAGGAAGCAACCGAGCGGCCACATTATTGATTCACTCAAAAAAACACAGGTCTTACTGTATGCCTGGGATGGTCCTGGTTGTCTCTTGCATAAAACGGCTTGAGATCATAAGGATAATCAGTGACAAAGACCGGAATGTTGCCACAATGTTTCACCAGGTATTTCTCGTGTTCCGTCTGAAGGTCACAACCCCACTGTGTGAGAGAAGTGCTCAGGTCAGAGTGGGTCATATTCATAAAAGATAGGTAAAACTGAGGAAGTCATGAACACTCACGTTTGTGGGGAAAACAAATTTCTGAGTGCTGTGGTTCAGGATGTCGATCCCTTCACTGTAGGTAATCCTACAAACAGATGTGGATAATATTCCTACAAGACCTTGAATATTTGACCGATATCAGTAAGTTTAGAGAAAAAGAACTCACATGGGGAATTTCTTCTTCATCATAGAATCTAAAGTGCCCTTTAAATATAGAGATGCAACAGGAATAAAAATGTAAATTGAGATTAATAAGGGGTTGGTAGTTGAGGAGCCTGAGGCCTGTACTACGAAACAGGGTTTTCGGTTATCGAGAAAATTGGGGTTTAACTTCTCATGAATCCGCTTCACTTTATTGAGGTAAATCACAGATGCTAATTTATGCTGAACCTCTAATCTGTTCCAGAGCAGAACAAAGTTTGTGATTCAAAAGCCAAATCACTGACCAATCAGATCACTGGAAAAACAGAAGTCATCACAGTGAGGAGGACAAATAAGTTTGTGGCAAAGAGACAAATAATATGGAGCAATAGATATTTTTATGGGTGAGTGAATGGCTTTTACTGACAGACTTTCCGTGTGTCCACTATGGTTTGAAAACAGCATCTAATGAACAGAGGGAGAGTTAAAAACCCTTAATAACTACTTCGTTTTATTTGATTCTATCTGAGCTGCTCACAACAACACGAGAAACTTTAGCTTAATTCGGAAAACATTTCTCGTGATTCTAAATAAACCTTAGTTAGACTCCGCTTTCTCTGGCTCTTCCACATGAACACGATCATAGCTGGATAAGAAAACTAAGGGTTAAATTAACTGGTTCGTAACGGACATCACTGTACCGGTTACCCAGATGGTTTTTGTTAGGTTAAGCCAAACCTGATAATGAAAACACATCCACAGTTTTTTGTTGAACTCTCTTCGTAGCACAGGCCCCCAGGCAATGTGCAGAGTTAAATAAGTGTCCTTCAGGACTCACCCTGTGTCCGGGAGTCACATGCTTATGGAACAAGTCCATATCCTCTGCACAGTGAGCCAAGACATGCTCTGTAGCAGATCTGAACATGTCCTCCATGACCTAAGGAGTGGACCCAGTTTAATAATTAAAGTTCTGCTGAGACACTGTGCACAAGGGCACCTATTTAGAGTCGCACAAGGTCAGGGTACAAAAAGATTTTGTGCCACTCTATATATCACATGGCGATACTGCATTTGGGGACAATGACAGGGTGTACCTGAGTGAGATCCTCCAAGGACTGTGTGAAGGAGAGTTCGGCCTCCACCATGTAAAACTCAGCCAGATGGCGGCGGCTTTGGGAGTTCTCTGCACGAAATGTTGGCCCAAATGTGTAGACACGGGAAAAAGCTCTGCAGGAGGATGAGTGACAAAAGGTAATTAGAAATGTTCTTCAGGGCGTGTGGACATGTCTCTCAGGCGAGACACACGAGGCAGTTAAAGACCTGTAGATTACCATGAGAGAAAACAGTTAAATACAGTGCTTAATCTCAACCTGACAGAGCAGATTATGTCACGCGTCTATCTTTGTATACTAAATTGTTTTTAACCTTTAAAATCACATTTTGAAGTGAAACTTTTAGCTCTGTATTAGACGTTATTCCTGACCTCCAAACGCCCGTCAACACGTACAATGTGACCATTTTTGTACACTTGGCATGTGCGTGAAGCAGCCCGTTGACTTGCAGTTGGTAAAAAATAATAATAATAATAATATGAACAAGAAAAAGGATGGGATGACATATTGATAGAGCAATATTACAGAAGCACATTGCATTCACTTCGGAGTAATTATTTCTGTTTCTCTGAGTAATTTATTTTTTGGTCTGTTTTTCGCACAGTGTGCAGCTGAGGCGCCAGAATCGCATTAGTTGATGTGATGGGGCATGTATGTGCGGGCAGGAGTCTCCATGGGTCCATGGGAGTCACTTGCAGGCTGGAGGTTCTTGCGAGTGTTCGAAGTATCTTGAGAATTCAGAAAAAAGAATTACCACGAAAAACAGGGAAAAATTACTCAGGAAAATTATGAATTACAACCTGCAACCCTCATGTGGAGGATAAAACAGTAGAAGGATGGACGGATGGATGGATGGATGAGTCTAAACAGATTTCCCATCAGTTTGACTCACCATTGTCACTACTTTATGGCTTCTCATGGAAGTGCTTACTACAGGAGTGAGGGTGATATAAACTGAAATGAATAGACCAAACAAGAAGTTGAAAGTGGGATAATGGCAGACAGCAGAGAAAAGGATGTAACTGCTCCTTACTTGTGAAAGGAGGACTGTGTATTCTTCAGTAAAACAGCTATCATGATGTGTCTGCTAAATCAGTTCATTCTTTTAAATCGAGCCTGAATCCTACTTGTTTACCACTGTGTTTAAATAAAAATGTAATTATCATCACTGCTGAAACTGTGTTAATGTAGCTTAAGAAAATAAATGCAAATAAACAAATAAATATTAAAATGAATTCATATACTTTATCTCACCCTGACAACACCTCCAAATGAAGCTGACCGGACACGGTCAGGAAGGCGGGGACAGAGAAAAAGTTCTCCTCTTCCTCAGTCTTTGGCCATGATGGCTGTTGTTTAAAAAAAAAAAAAGGTTTATAAAAGTTTAAAGGTTAGAAGAAGAAAAAAAACAAACGACAGGCAAAAACGCTGGAGGTGACAAGTCATCAACGCCAGGAAACACTGCTGTGTTTAGAGAATAGCGCCTTAACTTTTAAGAACATCTGTAACCACATTTATAAATACCTCGACCTGAAAGAGCTCCCCTGCGCCTTCACAGTCATTTGAAGTGATTATTGGAGTGTGAATGTGCACAAAGCCATTTTCCTAGAAAATAAAAGAAAGCCCAAATAAATACAGAAAACGTTATGCATTCTGTTACAATCCCTGCTCCGCTCTGACCGCCTTACTTTAAAATATGAGTGAATAGCTGCGGTGGCCTCACTTCGTATCCTTAACAGCGAACTGAAGGCGTTCGTTCTACACCTGAGATGAGGAAACTGGCGGATGTACTCAAGGCCGTGTCTCTCTTTGATTTTAAAAGGAAAATCCTGAAAGACAAAATAAACAGTAGGTAGTGTAAGTATGCATATGTGTCTTACAGTATGTGCCGAAGCAACTTTGCATGAGGAAAACATGTCGTTACCAGAGGATTACATTTTCCAACCACATGGATTTTGTCTGCTTCCAGTTCCACTGACTGTTTGTGGTGTGGGCTTTTCTTAAGAACCCCTGTGACTTCAACAGCACTGCCAAAAGTGAGCAACCTTAATATGAAAAAAGACGAGTTACACATGAGATAGTCATAGAGTCATATATGTATGTGCACCAGAGCCTGAATGATACCAGTCTTGGGAAATGAATATTACATCAGAGATATGTATGTTTATAAAGAATTTAACAAGTTTCCATACACTAATGTGGATACAATACTATAATATAGTATTATTGGCCAATTGATCAATCAGTTGAACTGTAATGTGTGACCTCTTCTCATATTTCTCAAAAGACAACACAAAAAACAACTTAAGCGCTTACGAATCATTCAGCTGTGCATCAGCAAAAACCTGCAACGACTGCAAAGAACTGCCGTCATTCACATGGAGGAAGAGATTTGCCTTCTGGGGTCTGACAGAGCGAACCCAACCCTACAAAAGAGAAGGTAAAGAAGTCCATTTTGACAGATGTGCTGTCACTGTTGCAAACACACTATTATCAAAGTACGTTTTCAATTCTTTAACTGACCACAGTTCAGGATAACACAGAGTACTTAAACCTACTGGCACTGATTCTGGCAGTTTGAGTCTATGAGTATCATAAAGATAAACACTTTGTGAGCTATTCCCACCTGCTCAGCAAACTCACACAGTGCATTAAAAAAGGGTTCAGGTGCAGAGTGGGAATGAAAGCAAACCATTATAAGTCAGTGACCCATCCAAATGGTTCTGAAGCTGTTACTTTACAAAAAAAGAATAACTTTCCTCCTTCTTTCCAATAGAAAATTCATGTAATATACAGATTTCATATGGACCACTGTTGAGCAATGTATCTGTGTACATAATATGCCATGTAAATATTCCAGTTACACACAGTTTATAATGTAATGTTAATGATTAATACTTTCCTATAGTTACTTGATTTTATAATCCATGCTTACGATTTATTAGCGCTGCAATGATTATTAATTGATTACTACGTTAATCGTCAACTATTTTGATAATCGATTATTCGGTTTTAGAGTTTTCTAATAATTAATACAAGCTTTGTGATTTTTCAGCTTCTTAAATGTCAATATTTTCTGGTTTCATTGCTCCATTTGACAAAGAAATCATTATAAATGAAAAATGTTGGTTTGAGAGCATCATCATTTCAAGATTCAGGAAACAGCGATGAACATTTTTCAGCATTTTCTGACATTTTATGGACAAGACAAATACTAAAATAATCGACAGAGTAATCGATTATGAAAACAATCGTTAGTTGCAGCTCTAATATTTATTACTAGGGCTCGGTCGAAATATGGATTTGGTGATAGATATCACCGTCTGGCACTGCTCAAGGGAAACTTGGGCAGAAGATACCTGGCCGAAGAAGAGGGAGGTTAATGGCGGGGAAATTCCCCATCCAAGTTCAATACATAGACCATATACACTTCTCTATGTTGTGAATAAAGAGAAATCCTGCACTTTCAACTTTTGACGTACATTTTCTTTTCTTCAGTTAGACAGATATTGTGATGTATCACTGTATGATTGTCTTAAAATATATTGATCATCACAGAATCGTTGTATCGTGATATTTTTGGTATTGTGGACCAGGTATCGTGTATCATATCGTGAGGTTGCCTGTGATTGCCACCATTATTTAATTTATTTTATTTTTTTAAATAATTCACTACTGTTTGTACTGTTTGGGACGAATGAAGATCTATCTAATCCACTCTTATCTTAAAATATGTAAAATAATCTTGCTTGTTATTGCAATTTAATGGCTACAAGTACACAGAAATAATTTAAAACATTAATGAAGTATTTCATTGTAAAACAGGTCATAGTTGATTAATAATGAATGAAATACAGTGTATCAGCTGTCAGTGGTTTGCTAATAATTTCTTGAAGACAATAGGTTTTGAACACATGTAAGTTAAAGATAACATGAATTATAAAGGTTGGTTAGTGGTTCACATTTATATTTCAAACACAGTGACATTAGTGTTCTGTGTTAATGCAAAAACAGGCAGCATGTTGTCGCTTTACAGCACAGGGAATACATTACAAATTGAAAGAAAACCACAGAGGTAACGTTACCTGAACTTTCACATGTTGCCCAAACTCAGTAGCTGACAGAGCTTCGGACACTCTGAGAGTCGATGGCGTCTTCTTCTTACAATAATGTCGAACATTTAATAAAATCCACCGAGAAACAGACAGCGTTTTAGCTGCAGACTGAAACATCGTGTAAAAACAAAAAGCTGCTGCGGCAGGAGCTGCTGCTGCGGCTACGGATACAAAAAAACACTAAAACAACAAGACTGTGAGAGAATTTGGTTTAAATTAACAATCTGTGTGACGGCATTTATAACATTTACAGCGTTTACTTTTCAGATGTGACTTTCACGCTGAGCCAATTCTCTTCCTGTTTGGATATTTCACGATTCGTCGGATCCAGTCACGTGGTTTATAAACCGTCCAGTCAGATTCGAGCTCCTACACTGTGAGTATGGCGGCTCATAAGTGCCACCGAAAATGTAATTTAAAAAAAAGTCGATAACATGAAATAATAGTACATTAAAAAAAAGTCATTAATTTTATGACGAATATATTTAATAACCATGATTAAAAATACAGAGCAGTGACATGTGTAACTGACAAATTAAATTTGAACGTTTCAAATAATTAAGGTTTACAAATAGGTCACAATTTAATTAATCAAAGTATAATAATGAAATTTAACCTTGGGTTCCTTTTATTATTTTTCATTATTTATTTTTACATACATATAATTGTGCCTCATTTAACGCCCGTGGCTTGACATTTGTATCTGTACTAATCATCCATTACTTTGCGTTCCATCTTTCCATCCTTATTAGTCACAGGTTATTGTCTTTTTTATCCAGCCGCAGTATAATAATTAAAACATTAAATAATTCATTTATTTTTTATTGAAATCCATTCATTTATGGTGAATGGGCTACATTTTTACATTAATAATACTACATCTTTTATAAACTTTATATATATATATATATATATATATATATATAAACATATAGATGTATGTATATATATCTATATATATAGCAATTTGTCTATCACCCACTGATTCACACAGAGCTGTCAGAGTTGGTGAAGCCTCTTGCTCAAGGACACGCTGACATGTTGACAGACCCTCTGATCTTCTTATATGTGGAGGATATAACTGAACAATAAACAAATATAAAACAAATGTGTATAATGCTTAGTTGGTTGTGCAATTCTCTTTTTTTTATTTGATCAAATGTCTGATTAATAATTTGTTGACACTTGTGGCTCTGCATACTTGTGCTTGAATAGACTTTTTGAGTTTGAAATGCCACAATTTTACTTGCTTTTATGTTTAAAAAATATATATATTACAGTGTGATAACAGTTTAGTAAAAGGAAATTAAATGTGAGACTTAATGACATGCAACGAGAGTATTATGCAAATGTGAAATCACTGTAAAACAATCTGAGAATTAGCATTTTTAAGTGCTTTAGTCACCTCTGAATTTACACTTAATTAAATGCAAAATAAATAAATAAATATGATGTTACTCTCTGCTCGCTCTAAAAAAAAAACATTGAATATGCCAATATATTCCTATTAGCATGTGAATGTGAAGTGAATATGAAGGCAAGCCCTGTGTCTTGGTGTAAAAAAAAAAGAAAGAAAGAAAAGAAATTGTGACAAATATTCTAATGCATGCTAAATCTAGTCTTCAGGTCCAATGAGCAGAATATTTCACACAGAAGGACCAGAGCCCAAGCTCAATTCTACATCCAGAGAGTGCCAACACATGCGGAGTGATTCAATAGTGTAATGAAGCAGGCAGAACAGCCATCACAACCGCATGGAAATCCTCTTTAATCTTGCATGAGGTATCTGCCGTCAGTGTGGAGTCCATGTGTGCGCAAGCCCTGTTAATTCAATACCCACAACGACACTTGGTTTATTCCCACCATTTGCTGCAGGAGTAAATCAGATCATGCCAGCAACGTAATAAGATTCCATAGACAATTATTCACCTGGTCTCGCCTGTCAGCTCTGGAGCCCCTGGTCTGGGTCTGGCAGCAAACACAGAGCCGGGTGTCTCCACCTCCAGGGTGCTTGTGACACATCATCATTAAGCCCCAACATGATGCATTTGAAAAGTCAACAGGGTCAATGGTATTAATTATATTCAGCATGGACGGAGCAATTATGCACATGGTCTCATCTTAATGGCGAGCAGAACAATTCTATTTTCTGACTCATTGACGAAGACGGCAAATTATGATGAAGACTTCTGCTAAGGTCATGTCTGTTTCTACGTGTGCGCAGCAGAGCGGTGATAATCAAACCAATTCTGGAAACGTCTAGTCAGAAAACTATACTCATACTGCTGAGGAAACAAGACATATTTATTAACCAGAATAAACGAAACAAAAACTATGAATGCATAACCCATCCAGGAAAGGTTTCTAATTAATATTCTGCTGTCCATCACCAAGTGTAGTGTCTACCTCTGCCACATGGTAGTGCTGTAGCTCCATGAGAGTTCCCCTCAGCTCCTGAACCTGCACCCACTGTAGATTTATTCATTTACCCCTGAGTTACCTCCAGTATATTATTAATTTGCAGCACCAAGGCCTGGTCAGATGGAACCGGGGCTGGCATTGTAATGTTTATGTTCTGCAGTTCTATCAATAACGATGCAAAAAAGGATCTGCTGGCTTTTCATTGGCAGCACATTATAGTCCAGAATTCACGTTGCATTCAAGAACAGTATTCTGCACGATACGGAAAACAGCAACAGTGCAGTTAAGGTGACCCCAGTGTTTATACATTCGTGCAACTTTGTAATTACCACGTCTTCTTCTTTTCTTAATCAAGAATAGACACGTTCTGTGTTAACTTGCACATGGGAGACAGGCTTGATGCTGCGTGGCATGCGACACAGGCTATTTATATGTCTACAGCCACACATCATCCCACACAAACCACAAGGCGATGCACGAAGCAAGGTGAACACAGTATACAGTGTAAGAGCAACACCCTGAAGTGGAAGATTATGCCGATTCACACTGCACATGCCAGCCCAATAAATCAAAACCATGGAGTCAACAGCGCTGTACCTCTCTTTCCCCTCCACAGGTGGAGGAGTTGTTCGACAGTGGCCCGACAACCTTATTTGAGCTTTACAACTTGTTTAAATCAATACGCGATTAGTCAGCAAAACAAAGGATTTGGCTGTAAAAGCTCGCATCTCCAGGGGGATTACTGAACTTAGAGGGCACGTGCATCCTCTGCTCTCAGCAGCGCCCGTCTGTCCAACGACTGCGGCAGCCGTATCGACAGCGCTCCCTGCCCCTTCCACTAGCCCTCATCAGCTCCTCCAAATATTCTGCATTCTCAAATGGAGGGGTGCATTGATTTTATGTAACATGGCTCGTTAAGTGCTGATTAGACCATTATAGTGATGTGATTCCAGGGAATGGGTTTTGGTGACAGGCGGCCAAACACAAATCAAAAGGAACTAACAATCCTTACAGAAAGAGATTTGGGCTGCTGCACCGCTTCACCTACAACTAACTCGCCAGTTACTGCTCAGGAGACTGTGTGTTTTTATATTTATATCTAATGGACTGGCGGCTTCAAATGTCTGCAATTTAGAGGAAAATGCCCATTAACGTTGGGAAATGATGATGTTCAGCCATCACGGAGGAATCAGATTCATTTATTTATGCTCTTTCCGAAATACTTGTATCATTAAATCGACAAACCATAATCAAAAAGTCAATAATATTGTTTGATTTTAGTTATTTAAGACAACACAGGAAAGGATTTGTGTAGTTATAATAATAATACATATAATACTGGGTATATTTTTGGGATTTTAATATCCAATAAATAAAATAAAATTAATATATCTTAGACGTGCTCAATCTGTTTATTTCACAACAAATGCATTAATTGATTGTAAATATCGATTTGACAAATTCCTAATTTGTGCAGAGCAGTTTCTGTTGAAAGCCATGTGATAAGAAACATGAAAAATACCTTTGTCCCTTTTCTGGACAAATCCAATATATATATTTAACATCCACAGAAAAGCCGACGGCCTTGAGATGGACTTTGGTTTACACCGACAATGACATTATTGTATTCTTGTCTTTTATTCGGCACGTCTTCACTTTACGTTCACTGGTTGAGGTGTTTAAGTGCTTTCTCAGAATTTCAAGAAAAAATACTTTTTGTCACCTTGGGCTGGAAAGTTTTACAGATCCTGATTTTGAATATCATTTGATATCTTCTATTCATCCGCCCAACCAATGCACCCATTCACCCATCTCACCCAATAATTTGAGGGTCACAGGTGGCGGAGCTCGAGCCAATTCCATCAGTCAGTGGAGGAGAGGGAAGGTACACAATCATCAGTCTATCACAGGGTCTAACGTACAAACACAAGCATCCATTCTACAATTAAAGCTGATGTCGGAGAAGATAGGGGTGAAGTATAATCGGTGTTAAACAGCTCCATATTCTGACTGCGTTTGCACTGTGATGTGGGTTTCTAAGTAAATAAATAATAAATCAAATCATTCATGAAAGCTCTAGCACTCAGTTCAGTCAGAAAGATTAATGTGTTACATGCTTCGGTCAAAGTTTATTCTGATTCTTCTTTTTATGCGTTATACATCGCTCCGTTGTCATGTACACCAGGGGTTCCCAACCTTTACTGTGTCTAAGACAAAGCAGGCACCGCCAACCCGAACCCCTGTCCATGCACACACACCACAAGGATAAATATTACAAACGTTTATATGCAAAAAATAAGCAGCAGTTCTAGGTTTTTGTTCCTATTCTCACAGCGGATATTTGATAAAAAAAAAAAAACTGCTCTGTGCTTCCATCAAATCTACAAATAAAATTGAAGTGAATTGAATTGAATTGAATATGAATAGTAACGCGTTTGGGGAGGTCACAGAAGTTCAAAATAGCTTAATACATTTAAGGGTGAACCCAAATTTGGGTGACACTGAGTTCCGATTAACCAAAAGAGTGTCAGTGGGAGTTTCTAAATTTAATAAGCACAAATGTGATTTTAATAACCTCACAACCTCAGAGCAGACAAAGCTCTGCGGCCCCCCCGTGTGATCTCTGGTGCTTGGACTCCAGGTTGGGAACCATGGATGTACACCAGAGGTGTCAAACTCAAAATGACCTGTGGGCATCTAGTCTGGTCAAGAGGGGGGTGGGCATTATGAGCTTAAAAAAAATCCTGATGATATTTCACATACATTGAAAGTAAAAGTACATACTTCACAATAAAAAAAAAACACCACAATAATTATGCAAAATAAATCTATTGGTATCAAAAACAGACACTTGTAATCAAAAAAATCAACAAACTTATATACATGTAAAGTAATGTTCAATTAATTTCAATTCAATTAAATTCAATTTTATTTGTATAGCGCCAAATCATAATGTTGAATGTATGCAAGTTGTATTAATGTTAATATTATATTTTGTCTATATTCTATCACCTCGCTGGCAGCTGTTCCTCACACACTGTGTTTAAAGAAAGTTGGTGGGCCATGTTTGCATTAAAACATGATATTAAATGGTGGGCCGCCAGTTTGACACCGTTTTAATGTACACCATTCACCACCAAGTCTTCACAGTCTGATATGATGTGTCATTATTTATCCTGCTCTGAAACAAACACCCTCAGTTACCCACAAGTTCCAAAGACTCTTGAATGAAGATCAAGACAATATTCTTTTCAGTCTGTGATAATCTCCTAACTGAAAAGCATTCACAATGTGACTCTTAACAGTGCTCAGCAGCACTAATACAAAAGGACAACACTGACCGTATTTATCCTGATCTTTTATACGGGAGCAAGCGGAGCACCAGAGAAAACCCATAGGAGGAGAAGACACGAACGCTTCACAGAGAGGGTCCCAGCTGCACAGTTGCTGCCACTTTCATGTAATTTGGTGAATAAATAAAGCTCCTCAAAGTGAGCAAGCTGTTCTATAACGCTTTCTGTAACATTATTTTCTAATAAGCACTTCTGAAAAATACTGTTGCTGCTTCTGAGGCAAACTTGACAAGCTCCTGCCGAGCTGAGCTGAGAGAAATCTCCTCTCTGCACCCAAACCTCTGTATAATTCACTCACTGGCTGATGGCTGAGGAACAATATAGAGCAATCCCTGATCACACCATTGTTCTCACGCTGCAGAGTGTGTCACATAACTCTTCCTTCAGCTCATGAGAAATTGTAGTGGATCAAATCACCAGATCAGCATCTAATGATCAGGTGAGGGGTGTTCATTTGAGGAAGCAACAGTCCTGCAATAGGAAGCGTAGCAGGCGAATCATGTGTTTTGATTACCACAAAATGAAAATGTAACCTTCGATACTATACTCACCGATTTTGGGTGCGTTGTTGTCATTATTACAACTTCAAATTGCCGCGTCAAAAACGAGGTTCTCCCGAGACGACTCGAAATAGATGATGAAAACTGTGAGAGCAGAGAGACAAGATCAGAATTATTGGTCCTCATTATATTGATATTGTCTTCAGCTCACACTGGCTCCGGTGAAATAAAACTCTTCATTATCGTCTACTTCTTACGGGAGCGCTGCACCACCAGCGTCAAGATACACCGACATGCATCGGCCTCATTTACACGATCATTTGCACAAATGATTGAAAAATGTTTACTTGGTGCAATTTCACGTTTATCAAGGTCACCTCAGATAAAAACTTTTTTTAATTAATGACAATCTCAATGTGAAGAGCATACGACGACACGTGACTGGCTTTAATACGTCCCATCATTCTCTTCCTTTGTTAAAGCAGCAACAAACTGATCAGTTAGTGAATTATAGCTCAATTCCAATTTCATCAAACTTAATTTGTTCCCCGGGGGCAATTCGATGCTCATATAACTGGTAGAACAAAAATAACTTGACACACAATATCACATTAATTGGGAAACATTAGCCGATCCAATTAGACGTCGACTCATCGACGAGAATATCCCAGACACGTGTCTTTAATCACAGCGGCTCGGGTGCTACAGGAGTTGGCGAGACAAAAAAAAAGTTCCGCTGTAGTGGGTCACATCTGTCTGTCCCTGTTGTGTCCCAGTGTCCTGCTCGGAAGACTTTTAAAATGATGTATTTTATTGGATCCCATTAAAAAAAAAGAAAGACGTCTGCTTTTCTTTTGCCACCGTACAAAGACAATAATCCCCTTCAGTAGACGTTAAAAACTACCGTCTCAGAAGCAGAGCAATAAAACTATAACTAATTAGTTTATGGAGACGAAACCCACTGCCCTCTCATTAGCCAAACAATGAATGGTAATGTCTTGTTTTTTCCATTTGGGCTTTTACGCTCACTCACTGCATCAAAAAAACTGGAGGATGTGAGAATTAAAAACAAAGTATTTTCTATCTTCCGGTGCATTTATGCAAACAAAGCCTGCGCCCGTATGCTGTTAGGGTAATTATGTACAATTATAACCTACCAAATCTATCCCTCAAAATTATAAGAGGCAGAAAAAAGGAGGTGTGTATTTCGTGGAAAGAAATAATGGAAATATCTTTTTTTTAATTTCAGAGCTCCTTTTTTATCCCCTCCCCCCCCACAGTGGCAAAGTGCTCTCATCTACAGCAGCATGTGATTTGTGCATGGGCTTTATTTATGCAGTCATTTCCCATCCAAGCACCTTTGTGGTGCAGCAACAGAGAGGACTGAAATATCTTTTTTTTTTTTGTTTGTCTGATACAACAAAACAAGTGCAGTGTAACCTGGGGGCTGGCACTGCAGCGACCCCGCTGCAGAAACATTATGTCGTGATGAAAAGCGCCTTGTCTTGTGTGTTCAACAAACACTGTTCTCCTCGTCGATTTCTTTCAAAACGCCAATGTTTTGTTGATCTATACATTTATTTCCTGCCAGATTGTGAATATACATAATTTAGGGAGAATAACAAGCCGGTCGAGCTTTGGTCGCGGCCTACTTTTTAGAACGTCATTTTGTGCAGATATGACCGTTTCTGACAGCTTCCCCCCTTATCCCAATAAAATCTGTTTCTTGCGCTGCTATCAAAACAAGAGAGAGAGAGAGCTCTCACCGATTTTCTGTTCTGCTGATTAAATGGTGACAAGTATCTGCAGCGTCGGAGCAAAATTTATTGTTGTTGTTTATATATTTTGCAGGTGCAGTGTAGTCACCACAGTGAGACTTTAAAATATAACTATGGTGTAATTCAGCTGCACTGCATGGACGCACGGTTTACTCCTGATAGTCAGTGTATTTGTACAACAATAATATATCAAAACCTCCACACATAAGTCAGTAGAGCTCTGATTGATCTAATAAATTAAGCATGTTATTATTTTGTTGATATTTACTGGGTTTACTACCATTTACCTGAGTTGGAAAAGTCATTTGTTATTAGGTGTGCATATGTATTGAAAGTTTATTCACCAACTTAAATAAGGAGCATTAGGGCCAACACTGAAGACAAAGAAAATATGTAATCTTTTGAGAATGAAGTAATAATTTTATGTGAATGAATATTATGAGATTCTTTGAATGTATTGTTATTAAATAGCAACAGAACGCAGATGTAACCAGTGATAGCCTGCAGTCGACCACTACCAGCCATTTCCTCCTCCGGTCCACAAAAGAGATGATTGCCTACTCGTCTGTGTTTGTGATTCTTTCTTCCAAACAGACTCAGTTTCTTGCACAATCTTTTCAAAGTCCTGATGCTAAAGATAATGATGGTGCTGATGGGACAAAACATTAAGTATTTCTTTATTTGTGAATGTAACTTCACGAAATGCTCCGCGTTTCTCAGCTTGACGCAGGTTGCAGCCGGTCATCTGAGATTTTGCTTGAATAATAATTACGACTTTATTGTCGAAAGATTAGAAAGAATTATTATGCAGTTTGGCCCCAATACTATACGTCGGCTACTATTTGTTCCGAGCTTGTGTCACCACGTCTTCTTCCATTGTGCGGAAGTTTGTGATCACCAACATCCGACATACTTTGGATACTTTGGTTTGCATGGAAAAGTATCTGTGGTGTCTCCTAGTTGCACTTGCATGTTGTTAATCAACGATTACAATCTAGTTTCCTGAAAACTGATTTTCTGTCCGTCTAAATCGCAGGCCAGCGGTGCCAACATCGTACATCAACCAAATTTGTTCCTTTTTTTCAAAAAGTAATTACGTTACAGAAAACTCAAGCACAAACGAGCAACTAATTATTACTTCTTACATTATATGCCTGAGTTATTTAATGCTGTAACCCTTTGTGGCAAATAACAGGGTTCCAATCTAGCAAACAATTCACATGATTTTTTTTGTGCGTCCTATCCGAACAATGATTATTAGTCATTGTTCGAGTTTTTCTGAAAAGTCTCCTTCAAATATTAAATTACTATGAAAATTGGAGGTTAAAAACCTTTTTTCCCCCTCCAACAGCAACACACGCCGTGTTTTCAGGCTTTGCCTGAGGTGCAGGAGTGTGTGTCATTAAATGCGCGCGACTGACAGCGGAAGAGGCAAATTTATCAGTTCTACATTTAAAGAAAACTTGGTTATAAAAGAAAACAAGTCTCTCGGTGAAAATATCGTTTAAAAGAAAAGATGTGTGGAACTTTAAAGCGTTTGGACTGGCAGGCTGATTTGTACGGGTAAATGGAATGAGAGACCAGGCGTGTCACAATCCAAATGCAAGATGTGGAAATAAATTCCCCAAGGCTGATCTACATAATAGTATTCGTAATGGGCCCAGAGGTTCTGCAACCAAAATAATTCCGTCAGACTCACTCCAGGCTTTGTATTTCAAACTGAAAACTCACAGCATTAGATTCAAACAAGGACAAAGGAGAAATAGAAGCAGCAAATCGTCTGCTGTCTTTATAAGAGAGGCAGCGAGATTCCTACGGAGTCACGGGGGTTTCTATGGTCTGGGTGAAGGTGCAGAGCAGGAAAGTGCATGTATCTATAATCACCTACATGTTTCTTGGGTTTGGAGGGCTCGGAAGCGAGATCCTCCGAGGTACACAAATATTTGTTTTCATTCTTTCAATTGACTGAGTGTTATTTTGCGTTGGTACAGCGTGTCCCTGGCTGGTTGCACTACAGGCCCATGTGTTGACAAAGCTGCTCCATGGTGCCGAATAAACCCTCGCCTATGAAAATATGCCTTTGGCAAGGAGTACTTTGGTGATTTTGCCCTATACACCAGGTGAGTGGAGACCATCATTTTCCCATGGGTATAAAAATGACCTTTACTCACATGCAAATTGGAAGTTTTTCTTCCCTGCATATGCACGTGTGCCTTTATCACCTAGCATGAAGAGGGAATGACATAAAAAGGTATCATTTAATAGTGTAAACAGTAAAAAAAAAAAAAATAAATAAAGGGGACAGATTTATGAAGTTTGAGATCTCACCCTAGGTCAAGAGTGAATTTATTTATTTTTTGTCCATTTGTCTAAAACTTCTGCAGAGTCAGACATGAAGAAGGATTGTATATTGGATTGTGTATTGAATGCAACACCGCCACCATCATTTTAGAAAACATAAAAAAATTAAAAAATAAATAAATGTATAGATATTTGGGACCACATAAAGAGTATCCAACAAAATAAAGAGATTCCATAAGGGCTCTGGTAAACTGTAATGATAAATGTTAAAAAGTCACAAAAAAGTCACAAAAGTCTTCTTAAAGCAACTGTATATATACATACACAGTGGGTGGGTCTGAAAAAGTGCGGAATTAGCGTTGCAGGTCCAAGGCTCGGACCAAGTGTCACTGGTGGCCACGTAACCAAAAAAACAATGAATATATTTCTCAACTCAGGGGAAACAGAGGTGGGGAAGAACAATTTTTCAAAAATACTACACCTATTCTAGTAATACAAAGCTACATGCAAATCAGTAAAGGGTTAGTACTTTTTATAAGTGACGATCTTGCCTTATGGAGGTTTCCTTGATTGTATAGCAACCTGTAAGCACAGCCCAACATGCTTCAATCAATGCAATTGAATCCATGGTCAGAAATCACAATTTGCCGTCTCTGTCCAAGACCCAAGCATAAATATGTAAACAACACTGTCACTGTCTGTCATAAAGGAAGCATGTGTGGGGTGACATAGGCTAATGTTAATGTGTGACCATTTTCAATAGTAATGCACGGAGGAAAGCACATAAGATTATGACTAAACAAGTACAATTCTCGATCATCTGCAAACACAGTCAATAATCCGCTGTGTGGTTGAATCCAGAATCTGGACCTGCAGCGATGAAGCTCATGAGCACCGAGGAAGACGTCGAGTCAGTGACATGAACAAGATCAGACGATAAAACTCTTCAGGCAAAGGAGGTTTTTAACTTCCTCGCACCAATTCAACCTTTTGACCCAGAGAAATCCATTTCATTTAAGAAAAAAAAAATAAAAAAAATATATATATATATATATATATATATATATATATGTGTGTGTGTATGTGTGTGTGTGAGAAAGAGACCCGCTGCTAAATACTGTGCAGAAGCTCCAGCCTATTAAATATACATAGGCCTTGTTCCAATTCCGACAACAGAAGTGCCAATGAGGACGATGCCTTCACCTTTATGGTTCAACTTTGCCCCTTCTGTGATTAACATCACGCATTATTTTAACAAAGGCTTCTTCCATTTTTTATTAATTCATAACTGATGAAAAAAATGAAGATGGCCACAGACAGAAACCAATAACACCTATTCTTTTCATGTACATGAAGGGCTACATGATAAGCTGTCTTAAGACATTAAGCCTTAGCTTGACTTTCAGTCAACAGAAATGCTCCTCTGCACTGGGTTTAAACGGGCGCCGGGACTTTGCTACAAACTGCTTTGACCTTAGGCATAATTACCCTAATAAAAGCATTAGATATGCTGTCAATACGATTTGCATAATGTGCAAACGCTGCTTCATTCCTGAATGCAAACAGTGTCCAAATGACTTAAAAACGCTGCAGTGACATTTCTCTGGGTCTTTTGTTCACACCTGTCAGGGGAAATGTGATGGGACATGGCAGCTGCAGCTGCGGCTTACGCCTCCAGTGAGTCCGTCACGACCGTCGATGCCCGGCTGGTGTCCGGCACTCGTCAACCACACACGTGCTGCTACACACGGTATCCCTTCCTAAAAAAATAAAATAAAATAAAATAAGAGTCACCATTTCACCTTGTGCTGACAGGATTAATTTCTTACCGCCTCAAACCCAACATAATCCACAGAGATCAGAGAGAGAGAGAGAGAATAGAAAGCAAATTGACATTTCTCAGTAACAGTAATGATATACACAAGTGACTTATATGAATTCATATTTCTCTCAAGAATTGTGAAAATTGCTGTATTTTGTGTAATATTGCTCAGAAAAGAGGTGGGGGGAAAACAAAACAAAATCATAAATGTGTAGATAGAGCACGCAGAAGAGAAGAAACCACACAGTGAGTCTTTGATATGGCTCCACTTCACAGATTATCTTGGCGATGTGTATCTCAGCGAAAATGACCTCAGCGCTGAAAGCCATGTAATGAGTCACTCTTGTATGAGCACGGGGCTTAAAACAGACAGTGTTGCTCTACAGTGGGGGAGTACAGGCTCTCACACAGAGCTCTTAAGTCTCACTTTAGCAAAAATAATGCCTCTCACGTTACGAGCATGCAGCACTGTGCCGGTTAAGGTGCTGCTTACTACACATTTTCCATTTCTCCACCTTTGCAGGGTCAGTTGTATGATGCTGGCCTCGGTATGACCCATAGAAAATATGACACTTTGAAAACTATCACCTCCAGTTTTATCTGCCAAGCATGCGTTTTACCGAGTGCTTCTGTCGCTGGTGTGTTTTGTCATCATAGCGGGCATTCAATGAGACAATCCTTGAGGAGAATTCAACCTCACTTCTCTATGGACAGTTGGTTTACCATTCCTTGCCTCATTGGCTTTTATGATTGGTCTGCCATTTGCATATAGTGGAGAGAAGGGAATGTGGACCTGAATGATTAAAGACAGAATCTGAGGCACTCAGGCAGAAGGTGTTATCAGGCGACACAGCAGATGTGGACCACCATGCCAACCAATTATTTTATGGCTGTTGGGAAAACTTGAACAAATGTTACCAGTCTGGGATGCTTATAATTCTTGGACACAGAATGAGATGGCCGGTAAGGGGATAGTAAGAGTATACATTCAGCATATTGTGTCATGTGGAAAAAATTTAAATCATGAGAAACTTATTAACATCTATGATGTTTTATTATTTTTCCCTTTCTCATTTAATCAATCTGGGTCTACAAATCAGGTTTGCAGTTAAACTAAAACTCATCTTAATAAAAAAGAAATTATAAACAACCTACTGTAAATCCAAGAAGTAAAGTTCAGGAGACGCACAAGGAAGAACTATTTTAAAAGTTAAAGAGGTCCAGGAACAAGGAAAGTAAAACAGACCAAAGAGTTCAACAACTACAATGCAATTTCCAACAGAAATCGTTTTTGTCCTGTTATTTATATTCTGTCAATGATGGCCTTTGTTGTCTGAGCTGTGCATTGTTTTGTAACTACTGTAGCACATTTGACTGCACAATTTCCCTGTCAGGACAACAAAGTATATTTGATTTTCTTTGATGAAAAACCTTCTGCACATGAATATACAGCATTATGATTTTGGGACCACGCAGTGTTGGTGTTGACCAATCACATTTGAGGAAGCTTTGATTGCCAGGAGGTAAATGGTCCGTGTGGAGAGCAGAAGAGGTGAAACACATTAGCTTGCCATTCACTTATGACAAATGCAGCAAGAGCTTGGGTCACTGGAACATAATCTGAGAATTTGAGTGAGAATTCTGGCAGAAAAGGCTCACACGCTGCTTTTGGACAAATTTAGAAACGTGTCTGGACTTCAGAGAAGGTCTACTCACCATAGACTGTTTATAAAAACTGACATATTTTTGTGGTTGCAAAACAAATTTTGACTAGGTGTGACGTCAGAAATTCACAGACATCACATGAAACCAGGCACCGACTGAACAATATGTGTCCAGCCATAGCAGAACCAGCAACAAGTGGGCCGAGGGACATTTTTAGTTATTTACAGATTATTAAAGTGTGATTACTAAACTTGAAAGAAATGATGCATGTAGCCGATGACTTCATTGCTCCCCTAACTTGACGACATGCCTTCATCAATCAGAAAATTGACCTGTTTATTATAATTACGTATATTATAATAATATATAAGCATTTAACTCTTGTATAGAAATCAATTTTTTACACATACCAAGCTCCTTAGCAGTCTTCATGTATAGATGCCACATTGAGGCCTTGAACACATGGGTTGGCAGCAACTTCACATGCCAATCCCTAATAAATAAATTCCACGGCTCGGTAGGTCTGTTCACGGCTGACTAACTTGGGTGGCCGTGGCTGTGGGCCCTTCTTCCTTAACCGTGGTGTTGCCCCATTCTCATCAAAGTGTTTGATTATGTCAGTCAGAGTTTCTTTGCCAATTCTGAAAAAGGCAAAGAAAATGCTTGTTTCAGATCATGGTTCATGCTAACAGGCCCCTTATCACCTGACTGTGGGTGTGTGCATCCAAACTGAATCTGAATCAGTATTGATTGATCAGTAATATTGCTTGTGTAACCGAGCGTAAGAGCGCCTATACTGGTTGAGTAATAAAACAACCGAAGGACACGAATGGCCGGTTTTAACGCCAACAGCATCTCACTTTTATTCCACTTGCTTTCACATGTAAACAACTCTCCTCTTCCGGCAACAACAACCGCGCTACTTCCGGTCGACGGCACAATACCTGACAAGCTCTACTAACAGCTGCCATAATAAAAAAAAATAGGTCACACTTGAATAATGTGTGAATGAATGCCACAACAATTTTATTTCTGCTCACATTACAGCATATAAAACGATCGTCTGATCGAACAGCAGTATCAATGTGTGTATCATTTGCGATTTAAAACGACAATACCGAGCTAGCTAATAACAATGTAGCCACATAATGTTCTGAAACAGCGTCCATTGTTTAATCCCTGTATGTGACTTCAAATGAACACTAACATAACAAATATTAACAACTTTCATGAAAACTCACCCCATAAGAAACTGAAAAGTATTCCTGCTGCCTCTGATCAGAAAAGAGGTTCAGGAGTGCCTTCTTTTCATCAGGGGCTTCTTGGTGGATGTCATCATCTCAGAAGTAACCACTTATTCTCATGTCATGCCACTCTCTTTCTCTTTCGGCCAATGCATCCGTTAGTTGTTCATAAACTCTGGAGAAAGTCTGCAACGATGAAGTCGGCTAGCTTAAATGCTAACGAGTTAGCGGAAAAAGTCCGCTAGCTTAAATGCTAACGAGTTAGCGGAAAAAGTCCGCTAGCTTAAATGCTAACGAGTTAGCGAAAAAGTCCGCTAGCTGAAATGCTAACGAGTTAGCGGAAAAAGTCCGCTAGCTTAAATGCTAACGAGTTAGCGAAAAAGTCCGCTAGCTGAAATGCTAACGAGTTAGCGGAAAAGTCCGCTAGCTGAAATGCTAACGAGTTAGCGGAAAAAGTCCGCTAGCTTAAATGCTAACGAGTTAGCGAAAAAGTCCGCTAGCTGAAATGCTAACGAGTTAGCGGAAAAGTCCGCTAGCTGAAATGAATTGCTAGCATTGCAGAAGTGAGATCAGCTACAGCCACGATTTAGTTCTTTTGCCATGTGTTTTTCCTTGTCCATGTTCATTCAACGGCGAAAACACACGCAGCAGCATATTAAGTAGCCATGTGTTTCACGAGCAGCTGATTGGCTGAAACAACAACAGAAGCACTGGTTTTAGGACCCACAACACTGTGACTTGAAGCGCGAAGTGGCTTCTTCAAAACTTCAACATGCATCATTTTGAAAAAAAAAAAACTCAGAAAATCCTACATTTTGAAAAAAATAAATCTATTTTCTTTGTTTACTCGGTTTATGCTAGGTCGATTTGTTTAGCCAAGGGATTAGCCGATGGCGGGTCACATAATATTAACTATCAATGACACTGGTGTCACCTCGTACCTTCTTCATCATCTATTTTCCTCTAAACAATTAAATAATTTAAAAAAGCAAATGAAACCAGTAACTCCACAAGAAGATGTTTTCTTTCTATAATCAACTGCTAATTCTGTCCTAATTCCTGGCCTTCACCTTTCAAACTGGAAAGCCACTTCTTTTGTTTTATATACTGTATATATACAGTCTATGCTGATAAGCAATTAACTTTTTTAATTTATCTGCACTCATAACTTAGGAAACAAATCTCATGAATCTCAAATCTCATAAGTCACCTGCCTTGCCTCCTCTCAACTCCAACTGGGTTATTTTCCTCTCACGTGGCAAACTGAACAGATGCCCACTGTCTGCATGGAATATACGGCCCAAAATATCAGCTGTTGCCTTGAGAAGGTAATTTGTCACTGGGTGTTATAGGTGATGGGCTCCGAAATTTCCAATCAGATGTCTGAAAAATAAGTGAAGGGAAGGTGGGTCTCAGGGGGAAACTACACACAGCAGGTGTTTCATTTTAGAGCTTATATTTGGACGCTGTGCAGGATTCATTGAAGGAATGGGTGGCCTTGCACCTCAGCAGGCATCAGACTCTCGCTGCTTTTTAAACGCACCTACCTGCTGCCCGTGTTTACCTGAGACTGGAGCCGAGAATGCTCAAAATTATCAGTGAGAGGAAGCAGATGGAGCGTGAAAGCAAAGCAAAGCAAAGCGAAGGAATCGCCTCTCAGACTCGGCACAGGTAATGGGTAGCAGCTCATGCATGTCTGTAAGAGAAAGCTTTTGCTTCCATTGCCTGTTGTGAAATCCGGACTAAAAGCAGGATTGTTCCCGCTTCCTCTCACACACAGATATCTGGGAGGGGTTGATCAAATGTGAATGTAATGGTAGGTGTCAAGTGAGTGCCGGTGCATCTGACAGAAGGGTTGTGTGTCTCTGATTGAACTCTGAAACTGATTCCTGCTGTAAAATAAGAAAGAATACAAGAGGAGAAAAATAATTTCCCAATAATTTCATCAGATTTATGTGCCCTGAATATCTGCCGCGTGATAAAAGGCACCCGTCTGCTCTGTGTCTTACACACCAATCGAATTAGGATCAAAAGATCATTTGTTATTTGTAGCCGTCATGATTTGTTGCTTTTATCGATTCAAAGTGCAATTAGAAAGATTTTCACAACCCCGGAGCACAAACGACAGCAGCAAATTGGTGAGGTTTTAATAAGGTCATTCATCAGCGGCTCTGACTCAGCCATTACTTTTAACACTTTGTGGCCTCGGCCTCTTTTCACATTTGCAGTGACACAGAGCGGCGCACAGCCGACCAACATCACAGGACTCTTCGCTCTCAAGGCACAAAATAGAAAGATATATATTGAGATAGAATATAAATAACGTATTAAACAGCACTTTATTGTTTTCATGTCATTGGCATTTGGATTGGAACGATGGGACTGGAAGTTGGTTTCACACAACATCGCGCATATCTTGAATAAACCTGATGTTATTGACCTTCTTCACAGCAGATATTTTTGAATTGTGAGTAATAGAAATTCATGGGAAATGTTTCTTTCTTCTTCGTCGACCTTGGATGGAAACAATTTAAAGACTGATGTTGATAATGACAATACTGAGATTTTTCAAATGTCTGGAACGACAATAAAAATATACAATTACCCTGTTTTTTTGTCATTAGAGTGCACTGTGGAAACTCTGCAAACAGGTGAAGTTCTTGTTCCTATGGTTAGAGGACATTGCCTCCGAGCAGCAGCAGAATCCATCGTGCACCGGCTCCCTGCAGCAGCAGGACTCTCTGCTCCTCCTGTAAAGAAATCCTCCTTACCAGAGGCATGTCGTGCTGGGGAGCTCAGGCTGTCTCACTGAGATGAGAGCCACAGATTTAAAAATTCACCTTGCACACACACAAAAACCCTTATGTAGTCAAACTATACAATGCAAACAGCAGGATGGTGTCCTTTACCAGCGGTTTTCCTCTGCTCAAATTAATGCAAAGAGGAGAAGAATAAACAAAAGGGGGGCGATGTCAGATTAGGTAAAGCGGGACATCAGGCTTCCTTCTGGGCACAGAGCTCAGCTCCACCTGCGGTGAGTGAAAATGTTCCAGGTTCCCTCGCCTCTGCCACATACTGGCAGCCAAGTCCCGAGCCACCCCGCACGCTAACAGGATTAACCCCCGAGCTGCACTTGTTTCGACACTTGTTTCAAGTTATTAAGTTGAAAGAAAACACAGTCTCTGGTGGCCATCAAAGCACTGGTCTTCAACTTTACAAATACATGTCTGAACAGCTTTCCTTCCCCTATTTTTGATATTATAATTACTTCTATGAGGACAGTTAGACATAGGGCAGGACATAACCAAGAGTTATATTTTTTAACCTGTCCTGTCCAGCACCTGGGACACGGAGTATGGTTGACTGCACGCCCTGTGGTGTCAAACAGATTTGCTGTGCACAGTAAGAGTCTGTTATACTCAGGCCTGTAGTTATTATTATTATTATTATTATTATTGTTGTTATTGCTATTTTTATGCTTTTTTATTTGTTTTACGACTATATGATGTGGACAGGGGTCCGGCTGTGTACGATTTTGTATTGTATATGTTGTAGATCTGGTTTTGGATCATTCTGAACGTATTAAATGATATTTGTAACGAGAAACTTTCATCTGCACTGATAGATAGTCTCCTACGACGGCGTATGAAAGTATGAAAAAAAAACAAAGTATCAGATTTATGAGATTAAATGTGGCAAATCTACGAGAAAAAATCACAGATTTATGAGATTAAATGTGGTAAATCTACGAGAAAAAAGTCGCAGATGTATGAGATTAAAAGTGGCAAATCTACGAGAAAATAAAGTCACAGTAGCATTTTCAGCACCACAGACGGCGTCAGATTGCGCTCACATGAAAGAGCAACCAAGCAAAAACAAAACACATTTTTTCTCATAAATCTGTTACTTTTTTCTCATAGATTTGCCACTTTTAATCTCATAAATCTGTGTCTTTTTTCATACATGGCCCTAATACGCCGTAGTAGTCTCCCATTTTGTGGTTGGCAGAGAGATACAATCACACAATCACTTTCTGTTAATAGTGCATATGTCTTAGACACCATTTTGGGAGACGTAAGTTTTAGAAATTGTTTCATCATTGGAGGTAATTCCAGGTCCAGTTTGCTAGTTTTAAACCTCGCCTGGATTACAGACCGATTGTGAAAGGGGATGAATTTGTGTTATCTTGGATAATTTGTACCAAGTGCATTGTTCCTTTTTCTTGCCATGATGTTTAACTGTTTTATTTTTTATGCTTTTAAAGCACTGAGGCTCTGTGATGGTTTTGCCGATAAATGGCAGGTCAGAGATCTTACATTTCTTGACAGAATGTTCCTTTGGGTTTCCACTTCTACTCAGTGCTGTGATTAAACTGTTATGCAGGCACTAAAAGTACCTGCTTAAAGCTTGGAAAAGACCATGGTTTTTTTTAAAAAACGGATTTAGTCAAAATCTTCAAACATTTGTTTGGTGGAGTTGTGTCATGCAGAATATAAATAGTATATAAAACCAAACCAAAAAATAAACACAAAATATTCCCTTTATTTTTTTCTACCTTAAGACTACACAGGATCACTGCTGTAGCTCTAAGAGGTATCTACATTTGCATTTTATTTACAGCTTAGTTTGATGTCTTCATATGTACAGAGTCCAAGAGAAGCGCTAAAAACACAGTGTTGAGAACAAACCAAAAACTCAAAATGAGTCCGAAACTTTAGAAAAAGATACAGTCTTATGAAGCAACAGTTCTCAGTGCAATATTCCACAATGCAAATATCCTTCATTCATATTATGTTGAGCATACATAGTTTTTTTTTTGTTCGTTTTTTTTCTTGGAAACAAAAATGTCACTGAATCGACCAACGACAGAATAAACCAAATAATAATAAAAAAAAACAAAAAACAACTGTGTACTATTTGCTTTAACGTTTGTACAGAGACACTCAATCATGCTCCCACCACTCCTACACACACACACATACACACACATACACACACATACACAAGCAGGTTTATACGTTTGATGGAGAGAAAAGAAACAACAACAAATGATGAAGAGAGTGGATTGTGTGCAGCGGCTCAGCATAGTTAAAAAATACCAGAAGTTAAATCGATGTCACAATTTGCAAAATAGTCTTGAGTCTTCTTCACATCGAGCGTGTTTTTGAACACGCAGGTGGAAATTGTCTTTTGCAGTGTGGACACACACACACACACAAATGTATGAAAGCCAGAATGTGTCCATCTCGGCGTGTATAGTATAGACAGAAGACCTTTATTCTGTAAACGGGCACTAGTGCACCTGCAGGTCTAATGCATTTCAACCAGCATTGGGAAGGAGCAGAGAGAACCCCGTTCTGGAGAGTGAATGCACTTCAGATGCCGACCTGCAGGCAGCCCTTAGGGCAAAGGCAATTTGTGTGTTTCATCTCGCCACGCAACACAATGCGAGAGCCCATCTACGTCGGCAGCCAGTATGTTAATGTAGTATTGTGTATCACTGATGAGACCGCTTTCTTTAGCTGTCTGTGGCTACAGCCGCACGACTATGTTTCCGTCCACGTCCAGATGAGTGTTTCAGCTCTGCATCAGCAGTAATCTGTGGCGTCCGTACTCGCACGCACCACACACCTGAAAACATATGTCGCATAAACCATTCAAGTACACTGGGCATGCGAGTGCTGGTGGAAACAGGAGGCAGGTTTGTCCCGGACACTGCAGTCGCTTTGCTTGGTTTCAGAAAATACAAACGATGAGTAAGAGCAGGGACTTCTGTAATGACACGCACGACAAAGGTGAACGTGACACATTTATGTTCACACAGCTGATGATTAAGTTGTGACTGAGTGAGTCAGAGTGTTACTCGTCCTTTCCAAAGCGTCTAAAACATTGTCCCGGAGTCTTCAAACTAAGACAGGAGCGTGGATCGCAGGTGTCACTGATGCAATGTGTTTAAAAATGAAAACATAGTAGTGCGTGTGTGTGTGTGTGTGCAATGTTCACCATAAAAAAAAAGTTGGGGTGTGGAATACTGACTTTAGCCCAAAGATTAAAACAAAACACTGCCTTTCATAAGCATGTGAGATCTGATCTAATAAAAACCACAGTAACTGATTTAACTAAACCACCTGTCATAGTTTATTCCATGTGTTGAGACACCCTTAAGTATTGTTCAATTACAACAATTAACAATAAAAGGGACAATAGTTCACATTTTTTTTTGTTTTAAAATTCACATTTGTTATACTGTTAATTCATATAACTATTTATAAAACAAAACTAAAAAAACAAAACCCATTCCTGTAAAATACTTGTCGTTGTTTAATACACACATTATTTTCCACAGTATTTTGTTAGCGCCTCGCTATTTTTCATTGAACTGAGTCATTGGACGACCGTCAAATAAAAAAAAGAGGACAATTTGCTCTGTTGTTCTTTTCTCTTACTTTGATAAAAAAAAAGCTAATTCCAGTTGGAAAGAAAAAAAACACACATTAAAAAAAAAAAAAAGTTACCTCATATCCCTTTGTTGGATTCACCATACACTTAAAGCATGACTAAGCAGTTTTTGCGAAACGTTGTAGCTCAGAGAGACAAAGCACAGTCAGGGTGCACTGAGAGTCAGGACCACAGATGAGCATCGAGCCTCCTCTTCAGGAATTACAAGACATCACGCAAATGGAGGTGCCTTGACAAGTACAGCGAGGGTTCTGATGAAGGGCTCTACCGCCAACAGAAATCTCTCTCTCCCTCTCATTATTTATGGATGACTGGGGCTATGATGGTTTCAAGTATAAAAAAGAAGTGATTAAAAGAGAAGGAATCTCCTTGGCTGAGGCGCAAAAAAAAAGAAAAAGAGAGGCAGAATTGAGCGAGCTCGTGAATAACAATCTGCAAGTCTGGCACCACAGTGAGCCAGTGAACATAATGCATTACCAATACTCCTCTTGGATTCCTTTGAACAGAATCACCAACAGGGATGAGGAAATGGAGTCACAAAAATAAGTCACAGACATCTCAAATTTTCATCCTCTAGCAGCCGCACTTGAAGGGCAAAGACTGTTAAAGAATCTTCAAAAGGAGAAGGGCACTCTTCCATTAATACAGTGCAACTGATTGCAACCATGTTTTTTTTTTCCTTTTACTTTTTTTTTCTTTCTTTCATTCTTTTTTTTTTTTTTTTTACAGTATATTAAAAACCGAGTTGAGGACAGTCAAAGGAAAAAAAAAGTGGTCATGTACACAACTGTCTTTGGCAATAAGTCCTCTGTCCTACGTGTGAGTCTGTCGTTCCAGAGCCTCATGTTCATGTCACCTGCGGCCCATTTCGCTCTGTCTCATGAAATGAATGTTGTTGACACTGTCTGCCAGCTCCGGATATTGGTCGACGGAAACCACGTAGTATCCATCGTAGCCTTGCACCTTCCCCGAGCCCAGGAGCTGCTGTTTCTCTCCCTCAGTCCAGGTTCGCGAGCCCTCCTCTCCGTCCCTCAGTCTCTGTCGCTCCCGCGCCCAAGCCTGGGTGACGGCTCGCTGCCGGGCCAGCTCCAGAATGCGGGCTTTCTCCTCATCCACGCTGCCGCCGTAACGCGTATTCAAGCACAGGGCACCGTGTTGTAGCTGGATGTCAGTAATGCGCCTAGTCCTGCCGTTGAGAACAGTGTTGACCTGCGACACCGTCACGTTGACGCCGGTCTCCAGCGTGCGCCGACCGACCGTCATGCCAATGAGGGACAGGTCTCCCTCCACTGAGCCCAGCTTGACAAAGTAGTGCGTGTCCATCCCCGTGATCGTGAAGTGGAGGTGCTCAAGGTAGAACGCGTCGTTCAGGACCGCGGCCATGCGGCGCCCGTCCTCGTTGGCTAAGCTGATGATGTCAGTGCTGATGCGGCCATCTCGGATGGCGAATTTCACCCCCTTCCCGAAGATGGAGCCGCCGGAGGCGAAGAACTTCTTGCTCTCTGACTGAGGACATCCGGCACTCTTGGCGCCGTAGATCTGGCCAAAGCGCTCCAGCTTCACAAAGGCCTTCAGCTGCCGTTGAACTTCACACTGGACGCCCAGCAGAGACTGCAACACAAAGACAACAGTATTCAGAAACACAATCAACAGCTTCACTCAAATACAATTTCACCTTGTTCCCTACGCAGGAAATTAATTTACACAATATTGCTTTATTGCTTGTTTCTTGCACCAAATATCCATCTGACTGCCTCACGCCCGAGATTATAAAATTCATCTTTATCCTACTCTCAACGGGGACTGAGCAGGAAATAAAAATGAGACACTCAAACTGCTTCATTATCGCCGCAAACATTTTCATTTCAGTAAGCAGTTAATGTATCTGACTGTTTATAATGCAGTGTATGCTGTATGAGCATGCGTGCTTGTTGTGTGCACTGGCTGCTGTGGCTCAGTGTGTTAGCTGTGTTGTCTTGCGTGTCATTTGGGGCTTTGACAGAGCATGACTATCTTTCCCTGCTCTCTTGCAGCACCTGGCGTGATACAGTGTAGTGCTTTCACCCTCACTGACCATTCAGACTTGGACCAGGAGAGAGCCATGCTGTAGATTCTTATATCTCTGAGTGAGAAAAAAAATAGCGACATCTGTCTGTGCCATTGTTTTTTAAACAATTTCACCTCGTTCTAGTTCTATGGTAATCATAACGCAACACGGATCTGTGCCGCAGGTGCACTCATGGAACATTGCCGTGGTAATAATACACTATAACCTTATATGGACGTCCTTTTTTTCATGTTCTTATGTGTCATTGAGTCAAAGTTATGATTCATTTTATATCACATTTTTAGTAGTGATATAAAGTAACAATAATTGAAGTGCAGAAGTCACAAAATGGAGCGTCTTTCTTTTCTTTTTGTTCATAAAAACGAGCCACGTGAACTCTGAACTGTGACACATTTCCAAATTTCACAAATTCAATCTGATTTTAAACATTTTCAGTACTTTTTGGTCAGGTGTGTTTATATAGTTGGTGAAAATGAAAAAGATTGTCTAGGTTGGGCGGAAAAAAAGGACATAAGAGACTATACTGCACATTCTTATTAAAAAGTGTCTCAAACTGTGGGGCGGGCCCCTCTGGGAGGGCGTGGAGACTTTCCAGGGGGTGCGTAAATGATGGTAAAAGTAATTCGAAACTTTTTGCTATGCATAAATTTACTCTTATCACAATTTATAACGTGGGATCACAATAGTTTGTGATTGTCAAAAAAAAAGGCTCCTTGTAATTAAAACACTTTATAGAACGAAACACAGCTGACTGAAAGGTAAGATAATTAAACACTATTTCTGTAATAAAAAAAAATACAGATTCTCATGCTGATTAGATTCTCTATTATGTAATTGCTTCACATCCATTATCAGTCGCAAACAACAAACACACGATGCTCTGAAGCTGCGAGTGTGAGGGCAGAGGTGTTTCTCGGCAATCGCAACTCTCCCTGATCATTTGCGACAAGCATGATATTTCGAAAAAGGGTGAAATTAGTGTCTTCTGACAACCATGCTGTGCTAAATATGAACCCGAGAGTCGGTAGGTAACGAGGGTGCATTATATAAATCATCCCTTATGGACGGGTTTCCAGGCAACACCATAAATGAGACACGTTACAGACCAGCCGCAGAAAATGACTGACGTCTTTACAGTATGAGGGGATGGACATGAGAAGTTGCTGTTGTGCCTAAAATGAACTGCACAGTTAGAATAATGAGTGGGAAATGTTCATTATCTCTGGCTGTTCGCTACAGAGCATAATTAACTAAAAAATGACGCCCTCAGAGCTCAGAGCTGTTCTGAAGTCTGTGAACAGTTTTACAGAGGAACTGTGGGAACAAAGACCAGTTTGGAGGTGGGACGGATCATATTGTTACCGTGTGCTTAAAGGCTGAATAATTAGTATCCTGCGTCTGCTATATTTTTAGAGTTTAATTTTATTTATTTATTTATTATTTATTGTTAAAAGAGCAGACGTTGGAAGCGAAATGTGAAATGTTGCTCTGTTATGTGTGTGTGTGTGTGGGTGCAGAGAGTCTCCTTTCATGATTCTGTGTGGCCGATCAATAACACTCTGCCCGTTTATTCTGCAGTCATCTCCAATATAAGAATTTGCATTGGTATAACACAGCTGTTGTGTATCCAGTTTCTGGTATATTCTGAATATATAGTAGCTTTTTTTTTTTTTTTTTTTTAATATGCTAATTCTTTTTTATAAATGCAACGAGAAGGGCACTTGGAAATTTGATGCGTCTGCCAAGGCTAACATCACGCGTGCCCATGGTAAAGGAGACCTTTCCTCCTTGTTATCACAGACTCTATAATTAATGAACGTAATTAGTGGGTCTGGAAGGAGAAGAAGAAAGACGACGCAGAATTGCTTGAAGTCCGTGTTCTCTGTGATGTCCACTGGTTACAGGGAGAAGGCCGTAATTCCTGTCAGTTCACATGTTCCTTTATGAGCTTAATCACTTCTGTCAGGTCGTCATGACGTCCACTTTGTAAATGATAGGTCCATTTAGAGTCGCATAGATAAAGCAGGGGATGCGTTAGGACGTGGCCGTGGTGTGATTAACACAAAGCAAGAAGGTCACCAGTTCAGATCCCAGTCATTTGCATGTCCCACCACCCTCCCCCCCACACTCCCATGTGTACGCGAGTTCTATCTGTGTACATGCAGACTGGGGATTAGGTTAATTAGACCCTCTAAAGTGACAGTAGGTGTGACTTTGAAAGTGCATGGTTGTTCGCCTCTCTATGTTTGCTCTGTGATGGACTGGCGACCTGTCCATGCATCCCGCCCTCAGCCTTGTGTCAGCAGGGATTATCTCCAGCCCCCCAGGACCCTCATGTGGAGGATAAAGGGGTAGAAAAAGGATGTTGCTGCCAGTGTTGTCCAGCATGTATCAAAGGCGGTTTTGTAGTTTAAAGAATTTATGTGTATACATTATCCGCCCAACGCTGAGTGCAAATGTGTTTTGAACCTCAATGCTGAGCCAGCCAAATAGGAAAACTGACAGGCGACTATTGTTAGCTAACATTTTGCATAATATTATATTAAAATGCAAATGAAAAACAAACGAATTTTACAAATGGCATTTTATAATACATTGAACGACATGGACTAAAATCTTCAAATAAAAAATCTTGAGAGCAGCCACTAAAGCAGCACTGTGCTCCCAGTCATGTGACCGGATAGCATCTACGGCATCGGACCACATTCCCCTCAACCAAAATGAATACTCCTAATTCTACTTGACAAGAAATACCTATCAGGAATAAAGATGTTAAAGTTAGAGTCGTGAAATGAAATGGAAGTGAGCCAGCACATCTGAGCTGTGACAAAAAAGGTTGTCTTCATTCCATTGCCCGAAAATGAGAGGCTGTGAGGGTTTTTTTTTATCAACCAGTCACATTCAAAGTCCTCCTGACAGTTTCTTATTCTGTGCCTCCAACAGAAGAAGGCTGCAGGCTGTGGACTGGACTGGGTGGGGTTGGGAAGTGAGGAGCAGGCTCTGGTGACGAGCATATCTGCCCCGATGTGACGCCGCATCATATCCTGCATGAAGAGGAAACACACGACAGGGAGGGGGACAGCTGTGATGTCAAGCCCCCTCAAAAGCAACGGCCTGGGGGGACACTTCACACCATGCCACTCCGTGTTTGTTTACCGTGCCAACAGTGTGACCCGGTCAGCTGTCCCCAAGGCATCAGGAGGAGAGGGGGCAATGTCCTCCGCTTTAGTGAAACAGCCTCCCAGGACACTCCCACAGAGGCATCATTCACATAGCATGAGGTGCAATCAGCCTGCAGCATAAGCCAGGATGAGAGATCAAGCCCTGTGCAGCACAAACCTCATCTGTCTGGCCCCTCACGGGCATTTTTCAATCTGGGTGGGGATTCAGCAGCACGACAAAATGGAGGCTTAAATGAAAAGAGCTAGAAATGGGGGCATACTTCTCTTCCTTTATAAAATAAAGTGCAGAGTGTACAGGATACATCGTGTGCAGTTGTAAAGCTATTTATGCTCCAAAGAATGTTATATTTAATTAGGCTGCTCTGGCCATCTGTACAGAGGATCAACATGGCATTAACCAGCTCTGCACACAATTTTCTGAAGCAGGAGTCCCACATAAAAATATTATGCCTCGGCTCACTCACGGGTAAAGCCTCATTATCGGAGTTTTTCCCTGGAAATGGTTTACAGTATATACAGTACTGTAGCACCGTGCTGAAGGAAGAGGTTCTCCTCACAAACAATCTTCACATGTACACGATAACTTTGCTATTTAAAGCCTCCACTACAGGAGGTTTTTAGTAATATCACAGTTTGTCTTGGACGTTCGAGAACATCACCCTAAACGGCTGAGTTTGGGGAGAAAAACATGTTAGGCTTTCTGTAACATTATAAATGAAATGCATCAAATTGTTCTTAGCGTTCCTGGGTGAAACAAATCCAATGTTATTCATATATGGCAAATCTTATTTCTGCTTAGCAGGAGCCATTTTTATCTTGAGCACTGCAAAAAAAATGCCTCTAATAAAAAGAAAACTTAACCACTATTAGGGGAAAATGACTTGTTTCAAGGTAAATGATCTGCCAATGCAGCAAGGAAATAGAACTTCAAGTATCTTCAGCTTTAAATACGTCCAAAAGAAATGGTGTGATTAGATAAATACACTGATTTCAAGTCAATTACACTAGAACATGTTTTAATTTTTTCCAGTGAGTGCAGTGAAATAAAAAAAGAAGCACAGCCTGATATATTGGCTTGCTGTAGCTAGTTACCACTAAGAAGATAATGATTTTAGGTCTGACCCATGATACATAGAGCAATGTCCTGACTAATTATGCTATTGAGTTGTTTTTCTTTCCTTTTTTTATAAAGGCAGAGTTTTCTTGTTAAATATTTGAAAATACTCTTAATTTGCAAGATCTGGTTCAGTCAGAATGGCATCTGTGTGTGTGTGTGTGTGTGTGTGTGTGTGTGTGTAGAGAAAAACGAGGGCTGCATTTATTCTTTCTAATCTACTGCACAATGCTATTCCCTCTTACAGCATCTCTCTCGCCCTCACATATTTGAAATGGAAATAGTTGGGATGTCTTTGGATTGAATTAGATATTTTCTTTGTTGCTGCTCCTTTGTAGATCGGTACCTTGGGTGAGTTCAGAGATTCTCTGAGGACCCTGAGGCACAAGCGGCACACAGAAGTCCGTCCCTGGGGGTGGGGTTTGATGGTTACCCTCCCAAAGCATCTAAGCGAAATGACATAAGTGGGATTTCTACTATTGTTTTCCTTTGTTTGTTTTTTAACAGCCTTTCGCTCTTTAATACGTGTGGCTGGCTTTCCAGCTAAGTATGGTTTATTGGTCAGATTAGAGGTCAGAGAGTGAGATAACCTTGCATTGTTCCATCACATAGGCTTTTAGGCTTATCAATACAGGAGAACATGTTTTATATAATGACAAATCCCCCAGTGGGTGTCACTCAACATGAATCTCACCTCCTGATGGGTGGCACTCGCTCGTCGCACTGTAACCAAACCTCAACACAACAACGCTGGCCTCTTCAATAATTCAGGTGAGTTGGAGGTAACTTTAAAAGGGCTGATAAACGCGGGAATCAGAGCATGTCTACTACTTCTCAGACCTTGGCTAACAGTGTAAGACTGAGATGAAATCAATGGCCAGTGGTGGAGGGAATTGAGAGTGAATTTCCCTAATGGCAGGGCAATTACAAGAGCTGTTTAGCCTGACCCCATTCCCCAAGATGAGGTCTTGGGGTCCTGGCTCACTGGTCTGTGTTTGGGCCTGATAGCTGGCAGCTCCTGTGGGAGCCTGGTGTCATAGAGTGTGCTTATTTGCTAATCATCTTGCAGAAGAAAAGAAAGGCAAGGGAGAGGCAGAAGAAAAGAAAGGCAAGGGAGAGGCAGACAGGTAAGACAGTCATCTATGATGAGGCTAACAGTAGGAACGGTGAGCGCGACCGGTTTACCTTGGTGCTATCCCACTCCTGCGTCTTGATCTGTGTTTTGACTAACTCGTAAGATGGCTCCATGGTCTCCGTGTTGGGTTTTCGATAGCCGGGGATGACGTTGTACAACTGGAAGCCGAAGGTCACTAACCAGCTGTTCACATCTACAGGGGAGGGATTAAAAAAAGAGTTAAAAGATTAACCACAACGGTAAAACCATTGATTGCACATTGAATGCTAAGATTTGATTTGTTCCATTTTAACAGATGAGATCCTGAAGTCAAGTCGCTGCCTCCCTAATATACTCTGCAGTGGGTCTATGCACTTGATTTGTTTGTGAAAGTGGACAGGCTATAATAAACACTCGAGATTGAGACAATGATTCATGTCCACTCCTGCAGGTGCCACAGTAATGACACACAGCTGGGGCCCTGGAAACGCCAAGTGAACTCTGGGAGTATCTGCTGAGCTGATAATTATATGCTGTAATTTGATGTCATTTCAAAGCGGCCCGAGACATTTCTCAGACTCAGCAGGTTCTTTTGCAATAATTTCTTCTCTAATGAGATGCTAGAAAAGAGGAAAAGGGATCCGTGTGGGATTCAAACTCATTTTAATGTGGGTCATCTAATAGCAAGCCGCCAGTGTGGTGTTTGTGGGTGCTGCTGTCATTCCCTGAGATGAACTGTCATTCATTCTGAAAGTCACAAATGCAGACATGACTCGCCGCAAAGCCCGTTAATTCCGAGACGTTTGTTCTACGGCCGTTTCAATCTGTTTACTACGGACAGCTGAATCATGGCTGTGACACTTGGGGGGCAAGATTGTCACAGCCACACTGTTGCACCTGACAAAGCTTTTTTAATTAAGAATTTGTTTGAGGACAATGAGAGGACCCCAAGTCATTTCGTCAAAGGAAAGGAAATGTCAGCCCCATCAATCCCAATTGAGAGAAAGCCACTACAGTATATCTACAGTAACAGTCTGCTTATTATTCTTATCACAGTCAGCTTCTAATAGCCGACAGTGAAGCTGAACGCCTGTTCTGTGAGGCTGATAGCTAAATAGCTTTGTTGTTCAGAGAGCGTACCTGAACAACAAAAAAAGGCCATTTTCCCTGTCCACAGGTAAATGAATGAGGGATAACTGCCGGTTTAAAAACGTATTAATTCACGGCTAGCATCATTCCGAGGGTGGAAATCTAATGCATCACATTTTGTGAATGAGATCTGTCCGAGGCTGTGGTAGTATTAGCATTCAGTGAGTATCCCACACAATGCCGTTTAGCTTCCTGCCAAAGAGGTTGATATGGCCGGCCCTGGCTGATGTTTCTATGGACCTATTGTGCTCTCCTCCTCCTTCTGTGGAGGCTCTTTCACTGCCATTTACCTCCTCCCGACCACAAAGCAACACAGGAGGACCATGTGATATTTCTGGGAAAAGATCTGTATGTTGAACAACAGAGGGGGGGGCTTTGCTGCACGCCATTGTTCCCATTGAGCACTTTCAGAGAGTGTGTGTGTGTGTGTGTGTGCACATATACACACACACACACACACACACACACACAGGAGCAGAAAACAACCTCAATGTCCCAATGAGGGAGCTATTAAAAACCTCTCTGGCTCACTGCATTTGAATTGTAAAATTTTAATTCTGACAAGGTTGGCGCATACATTTGTGGCCTGTTGTTTAGAGTTAAAAAGCAAACTAAATTTAGCTTCGTCTTCATCTTTGCTGAAGCCAGTTTTCTTCGTTTTCCATAAAAATTTTCCAAATTCGAAAGGGTGACATAAGCATTGTCCGTTCAGGCTATCGCAGAAACACATTGACACAAGATGTCAACCTCCACAAAGCAAGGCCCTTGCCTAAAGTACCGATTAAAGGCGGATTCTAAGGAAAGGAAAAGCAAACAATTTACGTTTTAAAGCCATTATGAACTGGACCTCTACCCAAAGTTTTCACTCAAAGCTGTTTTAAACTGTTTTAGACATGAAGTCCAGTTAATGTTCAGAGAATTGGGTTTGAACGGCCTTTTGAATTTACCATTCACACAATGAAGAATGCAGCGAGAGATTGTCCAGGTGAGGGGAGGTGCCTCGTCACGCATGCAGAACAACCGAAGCCCACTGGCTTCTCCTGCTGCATTCTCATGTGGGATCACTTGAACACTATGCAGAGATTTCATTGGCTGCTGGCTGGAGAAGTTCCCAAGAATGACCAGAACAACTTTTGTGGACATTTGCATTCTCACACACAAACCCTTCCAGATAATCTCCAGAGAACACCCGGACTAAAGCACATGTCTGCAACTGAACTGCAGTTTCAGACGTTTCTATCGCTGATAATTTCGGACATGCCTCCTACTTTTCTGAGTTAACAATGTTAGACAGAAAATCCAGCCTTTGAATACAAAACATAGCACCGAGACACTGCCTAAAAGCTTGAAATGTAGCCTTGACAAGTTTCTTGCTTGCTGCTTTGCAGAGAATGGAAGCCACGGTTTGAGAATTATTTTGATACCAACACACTGATTCTTTTTTTTCCTCTCCTGACTCTGAGTTGCCAAGCTTCCATCCTCTGCAAAGTCAGTTGGGTGATATTTTTGTGGAGCTTCCCTTAATAAAAAGAAAAAAAAGAAGACAAAAAAACATGATAGACGCTTACCTGTCATGTAGCACTTTATCTCCTTACTGTTGGTGAGAGGATTGTTGTTCTTGAACATGTATAAGTTAAACGGCACAATGTGGTTGCTGTTGAGCCGTTTCCAGATCTCGTGGTCTGGTGTTGTCCAGCGGCCAGCAAGGACATCGTAGTCCCGTCTCCCCATGTGCACCAGTCTGCTGAGGGGCTCATACAGACCTCCCAGGTAGCCAATTATCAGCTGGAAGCTGGGGTTAGTGTCAAGGTACACCTCTCCAAATGCTGTGTGGAGAACCTGTTTGATCATGAGGCCTGAGCCACTGAACACAGCCAGAGGGGTGCCTATGTTGTCACAGGCCACATAAAACTCATCCCCGCTGCTCAGCTCCATGGCAAACAGGTGCCCCTGCAGGTCATAGTACAGCGAAGTGATCTCAGAGCTGGAGTGGTTGTACATATGTGTGACTCGAGTGGGATTGGATAAATCAGCATAGAAGAACTGCAGGTGGTGGCCCATGCTGCTTCTGCTCGACACCCTCCTGCCCAAGCCGTCGTAGCGGTATTTGATGCTCCAGCTGATAACTTTATTGTACACTTTGATCAGCAGGCCAGCAGAGTTGTACTCAAAGTATTCATTTCCCCGCTGCTTGAGGAAGCCGTCCTCGTCCATTCTGTACTGGACATCTCCCAAGCGAGTAATGCGGTCTCTGATATCATAGCGTAGCGGAGTCAGGCGTGCACTGTTTCCAGGGCTGAGGAGGTGCAAGTTACCATTTAGGTCGTAACTGTACCTCCACAGAGGCTTGTCATTGATGGAGACGACCTGGAGTTGACCATCTGCGTCATACTCATACGTGTACCTTGTGGTGTTGGCGTAAGGCCCCACCTTGAGCTCCTTGGTCACAACTCGGCCCATGTTGTCGTACTGCACCATCATCCAGTACATGAGCGAGCGAAAGATCTCATATTGTACCTCCTTCACTCGGCCGTAGGCATCAAAGTGCTTGGTGTGGGTCATCACTGCTGTGGTGATGATTTGATTGATGTCGTAATAGATCACCCCAAATTTGCCAAACTGCTCTGTCTTACCAGACACGTCGTCGTAGCGGTACAAGTCGATTGGCAGCGGGGTTTCATTGATGACAGCCTGCATACTCGTGACTCGGAAGCTGTTGTCGTAGACGTAGTCAAATCTGGCGTTCACCATGCCCTCCTCACTGAATCGGAAAATCTGCCTGTCAATCAGCGGGCCGATCTGACGGTAGCGGATGGTGCACGTAAAGCCTTCACTCTGGAGGTTGACTGTCTTAAGCATCCCTGCCACCTCGTCGTAGGAGAAACCAATGCGTGTGGTGTCGTAGAGGATCTCCAGCAGTTTGGACAGCTTGCCGTATTTGTAGATGACCCGGCGACCAGTGCCCAGGTAGGTGGTCTGCAGCAGCTCACCGTCCTCGCTGTAGTCCTGCAGCACTGAAGCGTTTCCCTCAGGGGGCCGGTAGGTGTTCCTGTAGTAGCCGATGGAGCGGAAGGTTTCCAGGGTCTGCCGTGCCACGTTGGGCATCGTCACAGAGGAGAGGCGGTCATTCTTGTCAAATTCAAAGATGTACTGCCTCTGGCTGTAGAGCAGTAGTACCATGGACTGTAAAGACAAAACAAATACTCTTTGGGTCAATTCAATACAGGGTAGGATTCTTTCATAAATTATTTGGTTGAATCAATTCTAATCTTAAAAAAAAATCTCTGGAAATTGTCCAGAAAATTGGGTCTGGATATTATATCAACTTTGCCGTTCACATGTGAAACAGCAGGAGATTGTCTGGGTCAGAGATGTGTTCAGCTATCAAAAACATCCAGGCGAGGGGCAGCGTCTTTTTATATACAAGCCTTTGACTATTTCTGGAAAATGTCCAGTCTTTAGTGCACATCTGAAAGCAGCTTAAGTGTAGTAGGCTGTGAGTGTACCAAACACTAGGCTTGTACACAGAAAGAGGATGAACAGAATGTCAAAAGAAATACCATATTATGCATTCAAGTCTTGAGTCACCCCAAATCTAATTTCCATCTTGAAAGCACAGTTGTTGATATTCCTCTGACATTACGACTTTCCTTAAGTGATGATTTCACAAACATGCTGCGGCTTCATTTTCCTTAAACCTTTTGATTTGAACAGTCTGAGAGAACTGAACTTGTTTGTGTCCTTCTCGGACGAATAAATTATGTTGTTAAATCCATTCCCTGGCTATCGCCACAGGGTGCCAACGTCTCAGAATTTGCCTGTTACTTCACTTACTCACTATAGAGAAAATGACTGGCTGCCATTTTCATATCACACACATGGGGTGAAGAATCACAGGACTTCACTATTTCCCCAATAAACTTGTCTTCAATTAGTAAGCAGGAATGTGACATTTCCCCTATTTCAGGTTGAACTCTGTTGCCAGACAGTTTTAATTACATTTCTGCTGATATATGTGCTACAGACTGATAACGCAGCACAAACACTGCTTGAGTGTAACAAGTTAACTTTTAACTCCAGCCTAAAAGACTCTTGCACAAAATACACTTCAACAATTTAATGGTACAACATGACCCTGAAATCTTATATCCTTAAACCATTTGATCATTGTTACCCGCCAACCATTCGTACCTTCTCCAGGTATGTGTAGCTCCAAGATTTACCATCAGCAAATATCTGGGAGGTGATCCTGCCGTTCTGGTCGTACTCCATGCGAACGGACATGGTTCCTCTCTGTATGCCCGCCACGTGACCACCGGGGGAGTATGTGACGTTGACTCCATTCAGACGGCTGCTTGGTGCCCACAGAGTGGGTCGCCCTGCGTGGTCGTAGTGGATCCGCAGCGTGAACTTCCTGTGGTCGTCATAGACCTTTTCTGTTCTGGTGATGCGATCAAAGTCCAATGACAGTAAGTTCCTGTTATGAACCTAGAGAAGGCGACGAAAAAAAAAAACGAGAGAGTTTGACAACACTTCCACTTAGAAGGAATAAACATATTTGGAAGCTTGATATGGCTGCACTTCCAAGGTGGGACCTTGTGAGGGGAGCCCTAATCACAATGTGAATTCCTCTCTCTTTCTGGAGCTTTTAATTACAGCACAAGAGCTGTATCTCAAGACTGCAGGAGCCACTGAAGTGATAAAATTATAAGAATTACCATATTTCTTTGTTTGTGTAAAGATTCAGCAGTATTAGTGTGCCTATTCATGCACAAAACATTAGCACTATATTGATCATTAAATTCATTTTCACTGCTCACTGAAAAGAATTACCAGATGCAGATGACTCTCATTTTATTTAGCCATTTCTGTAAATTGGAAAAGAGGGGAGAAAAAAAAATCAATTCCTCTGCAGTATGACTCTGAAAATTGTTGAAATGACACTTCATACTGTTTGGCTCTTTTGAATGTATGAGTCTGCACACAGTGACCCTTGGCTCCACTCTGATCAGAGCAGAGGAGTGTAATCTTTATGGCTGTGTCCAGGTCAGCTCAGAGAAGAACACAATGCCTTTGATTTATTTGGGCAGCAGCTGCTGTGCAGCAGTCCAAACAATCAACCACACCATCACGTTACCCAGTCTGCAGCCAGTGGGAGAAGAGGCGAGGTAGGGGAAAACAAGTCGGATCAAGGAGAGGAGAAAGACCTAACGTTGGAGGTCAGAGCATATCTCCATACACTCAGCGTTGAAATCTAGCAGATATTAGAATAAGTGGTCCAAAAGGTCCTTTAAATCTAGGGTCTGTAGGTGTGGAATCACCTCTGCTTCAGTGGTGGGTCACATGTGAAGAGTCACATCCTCCTGGAATACAGGTATCGTGTGTGCAGATTAAATGAAATTATTAGTTGTATTTATTGTTTTAAAGGGACCACAGCTATCTATTGATGATCAATAGATGCATAGAGGATTTCAGGAAATAAGAAACAAATGAACCAACCCTAGCTTTAATACTACCACTTTGAATGTTATTTTCTCATTACAAAATACAGTTTATCTCCAGGTGTGTTACCTTTGGCTGGGTTTAAAAACAGCATAAAGCGCAGTTCAAAAAGCTGCGTCTGGCCTACTTCCAGACACAATCTGTGGGAGGAGGTCACAGTGCGTTCGTCAAGAAGCCACACTTTTTCAATTTCACACTGAGGAAAGAATGCTTAGGTCTCTCATGTGTGAAGAGACAATTACACTAGAGGCAATTAAGGCCACTGATACCTAATTGAGAGGATTACCTTTCACTAAAGGCAACAGATTCATGAGGAGAATGGTTGGAGAGGAGCATAAGAAGTCAGACCCTAGTTCTGTAGGACATAGGTGACATTACTACCAGAGAACTTTTAAAACTAAGTTCTCAGAGATGAGTCATCGGCAGCACAGGTCTTCTACCTGTCCAGAAATATAGTGCAGAGACTGATCCCGAAAGAAAATAAGGTTTTAGAGAGAGAGCGAAGGTTCCTCCTCACAGGATGTGGTTCGCCAAAGACTCAATAACGTGGAAAACAACTTATAAAGCAGGGTTCCAAACATTCCATGAGAATGAAAACCCAGTCAAGAGGAATTACTTTAAATTGGACATTGCCCCTAAAAAGCAGCCTCTCACAGAAGGCAGATACTACTACAGTACAGCTGAACCAAAAACATCAAACGAGCCATCCTCAGCATTAAGCATTACAACAATATCTAATCTCAATCTGCCATTTTTTACAAGGAGAAATGAGTTCTCATTAGGACTTCAATCAACACTCTATCTTCAATAACATCAGTTATGTTTACTCTAATGCAGCCATCAAACAATGCTAATTCTATTGTTTTTAATTTATTACAGCGCCACGTTATAAAACAATGGCATCGGCTTTGTTTCTGTTTTTCTTTTTTCACATTAAAGCAAATGTAGGCGACACATTTGTGGCATTATTGATCAGTAATTACAGAAGAACCTTTTAGGCATAATGAAAATCAAGTGATGTTAGGGAGAACTAGACGTGTGCACTCATTCTCGGCTCTATTTCCAGCCTTTGAACGAGAGAGTGAGAGAGAGAGAGAGAGAGAGAGAGAGAGAGAGAGAGAGAGAGAGAGAGAGAGAGAGAGAGAGGCCACTCCTATTGGTTGTTCTACAGCTGCATGCACACATCCTTTCAGTGGAAATGACTGCCTACACTGCAAAACAAAGTACTAAAATGAACGAGTCTACCAGAGAATCTAACAATAAATGCAGTCAAACACGTGTCAATGTGGGTGGAGCAATTCCGAGATGGAGAGACTGCCTCAGGACATCTGTCGTGTGGGAAGACCATGCGTCTGTCTGTGCTGACCTGGTGGGAGGAGCTCAGGACACAGAGTTTCACTCCTGAAATGTTAGTATTTAACAATCGACGATTTTTGCACAACCCTGCTTCCCGCAGATTTAAAATTCCTGCTGTACCTCACGAGGAGGATAAGCAGTGGGCGGCAGGGTGGAGTGATTACACGTAGAACATGTCACTGTGGAAATGAAACTCAGGACATGCACGTGTTTTGTTCGACAGTGTAATGTAAAGTTTGTGCTGTGATAAGCATCCTAAATACTGCTCTCGCTCGTATTTGCTCATTCCCGATCGGGGGAATTAGTTTTCTCTCTTGCTCGTTTTCTCTGTCCTGTCTGTGAGATCCCATCCCTCCCCTTCCCCCCACCACTCGTGCACTGCCACACAGTCGCTCAGCCACCCACATAATATCACTTGACATGCCACTCAAGGTCGCTCAATGATTCCAGCTCTGTTCATCCCCTCTGCTCTTGCCATTAGGCTGCTCCCATTTCCCATCTTGCCCCTGGGGCCATTGTCTGTAACATACATTAGACGCTTTCATTTCCAAAGGGACAACGGGGGCCATTAAATGAACAGCCGAAAACAGACAAAGTGGCACCTCCCCATTAGCGGTGTCACCTCCCACAGCATGTGCGAGACAACTTAAGTAAGGTTGTTGTTTGCCTTACGAAGCCAAGAAAAACACAAGACTAGCCAACCATTAGTATACCTACACTTTGTGCTGTCTGCGTCCATGTTAATATTCAGTGGTTCATTTTAAACGTTTTACTGTAAAACATGTAAATCCCATCAAGAGAATGACCTGTTGATTACTTATGTGTAGACAGACAAACAGATTACATTACATATTTCCTTTGAAGAAAAAATGTATATATTCTTCATGGAAGTTGTTTCAATCTGAGACCATTTCTGTGTAATGCATGATGTGATCTCTTATATTAATCCAACTAAATCCCCCCAAAAAATGATTTCTACCACCAGGTTCTGATGCTTGTTTAGTGAATAAAAGCAGTGGTCGGCAAAATCATCAGAAAAATACTTCATAGTTGAATCTTATCATGAGACTGAGCCCCTCTCAACTATTTTGATAATCGATTTATCGGTTTGAGGGTCTTTTCATTTTCAAAACCAGATTTCTGATCGTTTTAGCTTCTGAAATGTGAATATTCTTTGGTTTCTTTGCTCCATATGACAAAGAAATCATTAAAACGCAATCATTTTTCGTTTGTGGACAAAAACAAGACATTTGAGAACGTCATCATTTCCAGGTTTGACAAACACTGATCAATATTCTTCTACATTTTCTGGACCAAGCGAGAAAATACTCGACAGATGAATCGATTTTGAATGTAATCGTTAGCTGCAGCTCTAATCCCAATGATGAAGAGCCGTTTGTGCATCTGCTAAGTACAGCAGCAAATCGGAGCAGTCTCTCTCTGAATTGGCCTGAGATTGTCAAAATCTCCCAACATTGGGCGTGTTTCTGTAAACAGAGCCCAGAGAAGGTTATGTTATGCTAAAAACTTAGCATAGGCGGATTCACAAGTACAGTAATGCCTAAAATATGTCACTCTACTCAAGATTTAAGCCTGAAACGGTGTTCAGAAAGAAGCCTTCCTCACTGTCATTCATTTTTCAAGATTTACCTGTACCCTGTCATCCTTTTTATTAGTGAGCACAAGTCACTTTCAGCAAGATGGCATGCTTACCCTGAGTCTGCGTCCGTAAACGGTGACCTGACCACGAGCCTGCTCCTTCCTCTGCCTCCACTCCACCAAGTTAAGGCCATTGTCGATGGCCAGGGTCACATTCCTCTTGCTGACCGTGGGGTTGACGGTGCCAGCGAGCAGGTGGGGCTCGGTGTGCAGAGAAACCTCCATTCCATTGGCCAACACGAGCCGCAGCGAGCCATCCAGACCAATGAAATAGCTGTTCCGCACTTCATCTGCAGAGCAGAAAATGATTATAATTAGAAGTAGAAGGAGTGCAACAATCAGTGCCTCTCATAGCTGACGCAAGGGGACTAAATCTAATATTCATCTGAGTGAGACACAAACATAATGATCTAAAATGGCTGCTCAGCAAAAAAGAAAGGCATTAACAGCATTAGTTAACTGAACCCCAGCAATAATATTGGGTCTGTGACAACAGAGATCAATAGGGAGAGGTTTCCCGGTGCCAGTAAACTTTTACAGCTGTTGCAGTAGCCTCCAGGATATGGAGGAATGAAAACTATCAAAGAGTCAAACTCGCCTGTGGCCACAGCGAAAAAAGCAGGGGGAGACACAAACACACTCTCACAAACTCAAGAGGGATAAATCTGAGCCTGTCTGTTACTGTCCCTAGGTGACTATAGCCTGTGTTCCAGCTCCAGACAGGTGACTAATGTCTCCACCGAGCATCTCATGTCGATTCATGAGACGTGTCTCCTTGTCTCCTATCAGTGGACTGACGATGAACATGATTCTCATTAGCAGCGAGGGGAAATTAATGATTACTTGCATTAAAATGATAATTTAATTTAAGGAAAATCAAAACAATGCACTTTCATTCACTGCATTGAAGTTAAAGTAGCTGTGGTAATTTCTTTATTTAGCCGCAATAAATATCCTATTTCAAGATGGGAGATGTTTTGCTCACAGTGCCACAGAATATGTTGTGTTGCTGAGACAAGAGGAATGGGCCATAGGAGGAGGAGGCAAGTGTGACCTTGCACTGGCCCTTACCTCTCTCCATCATACAGACACCTCAGGGGTTGACTGAAAAAGGCCTCTGGGGCGGACCTGACCAAGAGGAGGCCTCCGAGACCAGACAACGCCAGCAATACTGCTGAACTGGTAGCTTTACGCTAATGCATGCATACAGTTCACTTCAGCAGGGGAGAGATCTGCCCTACACTGACATTTAAAGGGTCTGCGTTCGGCTTAAAACTAAACAAATGGAACAGTGCACCTGACCTTTATTTAAAGCTCAGTATTTCCAGCTATCAAATACCAGTAAGGATATTTTTGGCTGGAGATTATAAAAATCCATTAGCCTTAAATAATTAATTATTAGAAAGAAAGAAAAGAAAGAAAGTAAAGAAAGTAAAGAAAGGAAAGAAAGTGAAGAAAGTAAAGAAAGGAAGATGTATGGACCTAATCATAAATGTAATATGACAATTGTATGTTTTGGTTGTTTTATATTTGGTATATTTTCTCATTTAAACAACACGTTTACATCTTATTGTGACGGACCATTTAATCTGCAATCTTTTCGAGTTTCATTGTTATCGGCTTCACACAAACAGAAAAGACACGAGTGACATCTGAGGTGTCGAGGGGCCGCGGTGCGAGGATGACGCTCTTTAAGGCTGTGCATTCATGTGTTATGTGATCACCCGGTAGCCGCCTTACAAAGCAGACAACAGTGACTTAATTAACAGCAGAGTTCCTGGCGCCGCTCTCCTCACAAGCTGATGTCTAAGACAAGGTCATGATACGGAGGTGACTGGTCCCTTCAGCAACAGTGAGAAACCAGAGATTGTCCTCCTCTATTTCAGACACTTTTTTTTTTCAGCGAGTCAGTGGAGCCAGAGACTGGAGGACACGTTCAAACCTAAATCAAACGATACTAGGGGAAAGGTTGAGGGCTGGATGCTCTTTTGAAAACTTAAGTGGGTCAAGAAAATTCAAAGGCATCAAAAGGTGATCAATGCAGCAGTTAGTCGGGCAGAAAACACAACATCAGAGAGCCTAAATGTGCAAAACAAACCAGGGGGAGATAATTACAATATCAGTCTGCCTTCTTAGTGCATCTCTCACTAATGTTCCTAAACAAGGGGGATCTTGTATGGACCACTAGCAACGGGTTTTATGACAGAAATTCAATTTCTACTGTGGTAAGTGGAAGCTGCAGTACACATTGTTTTATTAAAAAACAGAGCAGCAATAAATGTGACGGTGAGAAAGCTCTGGAACTGATAAGAGGCGAGATATTACATCTTCATTTAAAAGGTTCGCTCAGTCAAATCACAGAAAAAAAATTTGAACCCCTAAATAAAACCATGGAGTTTTGGTTGTATTTACCCAGGGAACTGTGTCCAATGTCTGCCTCCACCTAAATTCAGTATGACAGAGGTAAATGGAGTTTTGTTTGCACTGCTCAAAGCACTGAAAAATTTAATTTTGGAAAGTCAACAGCAATTTTAGAATGTACCAAAAGTTTTTTTTTTTTTTTTTTTATTAAAGTGGAACTAACTTCTGCGTAGGTCCAGGAAAAACCTTTGAAACATTCCTAAATGGCAACACCACTGCTCATTCTCCAGCCCCTCATTTACCACGACTAACTAAGACGTCTAACTACTAACTAATTAACGACTGAGGTTTCGGACACATGGCTCTCTGGCTTGTTGCAAAGTCATTTATTATAATCTGCATGAAATGATTGGTTGTGTTTATTACAGTATTGCAAGGGCTACAGACACCTGCCAACATTGTTCTAGTAAAGCAAGACTGAATTCACTTTACTAAAGTTACGTACAGTGCAAAAGTCTTAGGACACCACAAACTTTGTGGTTGTAGCAATGCTATAATGACCATACAGTGTAATTATATCTCCATTACCTTATAAGAATACAGGAAATACAGGACACATGTTTGCAGTAGTAAGATAACACAGAACAAAAAAAAAGTCCCTGTAAAGTGATACAAATATCACTTCAGACTCTGTCACCTCACAGGAAAAAAAGTGTTAGGAACCACCTTACCAAGTCGCTAAGTGTTTAAAAATGAGGTTTTAAATCATGTTAAGTTCGTCAGTGTTTGTACGGAATATAAACGTCAACACTCTATACATGTAGAGATGCAAGAAATGCTGAATTTGCTTTACAGGATCTTTAAGTATCAAGTATTTACCTTAACCTAACCTAACACTAGCACGGTGATGCATGACTCTCTTAAAGTTGGAGTGGAACCCTAATGAATGTTATTAGTAACGCGTGTGTTTGTCCTACTATTCCATGTAAGGCCATGGTTTATTCAGGACATGCTTGAGCATTACAAACACATAGCCAAAGATCACAGCATTTCGAAGACACAAAAGCAACAAAAGCTAGTGGTACCCTAAGACTTCTGCACAGAAGTGTTGATATTTTCACTATGTGATCATAAATTAATGAAAACAGCTGAGTGTCAGAGGCAAAGTTTAAGCTTTTGAGACCGACACTGATAAAATACCTTAAAAAAACACCAGACCCAATGATGAGCCACAGTAGAAGACACTTACCCTGCATGAGTGTGTAGAAGGTGCCAGAGGCTGACAGGTTGGTGGTGACGGTGATGTCCTCTTTGTTGGAGCCCTCTGTCTGGATGCGGACTGAGCTGTCAGCATCTGTGCGGTAGCTGCTCACTCGGCCCGTTGGGTAAGTGATGTTAGTCAGACGCCCATAACTGTCATACCTACAAAGAAATACACTGATCTCAGTCAAAGAAGGCAAAAAAATGAGAATATCTTTCGATATCTTATCTCCAACACAGGGACAGTGCTGTGGTGTTATTAAAAAAAAAATACTGAGATATATTAAATCATAATGAAGCAATCATTATCATAAATGCAAGTCAGAGACACATTAATGTGACTAATGAGTTCCTCTGTCGTCTTAGATTTACAAAGTTTGTGAGTTGCTATCTAGGATAAAGTGATCTCGCTGTAATTACAGTAGGAACTGGGAAGGTTTTTTTTGTAAGAGTCTGAGATTTACCCATTGGTGTCACAAATAACGCGAAAATGCATCAGCATGGGCAGTAAACATGGCCACAAATCCACCTAATGTGGCAGTCTGAGGACGTACAACTCAAAACTATCAGTATTAATCAACCAAAGCACGATCAGCACAACTTTTAAAAAAGTGTGCAGCACTTCACAAATTCACTAATGAGTTGAACAATTTGGGACTTTTGTAGCTCTTCCCAAAAGATGTGTGAATGTGGCGTCGAAGCTAGGGTCGGCAACATACTGTATTTTGTGTTTTAGTGATCAGTCATTCAATAATAACATTTAACCATAATATAAATGAAGTGATCTAAAAAAAAAAAAAAAATAGACTGCACCTTCTCTAGACTCTGTTTCCAGACTTGGGTAAACCTGACTGATGACAGAAGACTTTGACCAATCGTTGGACAGTTCAGAGAGATGAAGATACTGCCTATGCTGCATCTTCTGGCCTAAAAACATCTCAAATGCAGATCTATACAAGAATACTAAGAGCCAGCGTACGGTGCCATAGATCAGAGGTAGAGGTATACAATAGAGGCTTCGACCTGTTCTCAGAATCAAATAGAAGCATCTACCAAAGACTGTACTAAGAGGCAACCGTCCAAAACAACATGGCAGAGAACTGTGAAGTTGAAAGCCCAATACGTAACCTAGGACAATGCCTTATGCTTCTCAAAGGAGGAAGAAGAGGACTAACTAGCCATCTAAGTTCTGCCGAGGTTGAGAAGCAATTTAAAAATGGGCAAAAAATAGACAATAAATGCAATTATATGTGTCAGTCTTTCATGTCTGTCATATATGTCATTTGTGTTTGTCCTCCTGTGATGTGTGGGGCTCAGGATGGAAAGCCTCAATCCCAAAATGTTAGTATTTCACAAATCTGTGTGTGAGACTCATAACAACGTGTTCTCTGGTTATCCTGCCTACTGCAGCTTTAACTATCGACGCTTCTTAGTTTGTAAGTAAGCTTTAAGGGATTGAAGCTTTCGCTGGCAAAGAAAAACAGCCACTGCTAAGAAGAAAAAGCACAAACATTGTCACGTTTGGAAAACTGCTTATTAGTTTACGAGATTAGCGGGATCACCTAATCTCATTTTACAGTCAAAGAAATAGGAGCAGCGAGGTGTGACTCCTTCAGGAGACGCAGCTCACCCCCAGGCCTACCAATCAGTCAGCTCATCACAAACAGGAACATGAGTGGCCAGATTGTTTCATTTCACTGAGAATGCACATCAGCATAGAACAATTTGAAATCTCTCAGACTGCCACTGTTCCAGAATAGGAGTGTGAGTGAATGGTACATTACTTAGAATGAAGACTTTTAACTGTTCCCTGAATACAGATTGGAAAGCCCCTCTACAATGTTGCTGCCTGCCATAATAAAGCCTCTAATAAATGAGATGGTGGGTGCTGGTTTACGGATATTTCCTCAGAGCTGCTATCTCAAATATCCAATATGGAGAGGAAGAGTGAGGGAGGATTCATCTCACAGAGATAAATGTTATCTGATTTCAACTGTGGGGACTGGGATTCATTGATGCCTTTCAACCCCAGTCCTCCACTACAGGAAATACTAAATAGCAGAGTAATTTATATCTAAAGCATTTGATTTCTGTTGATACGGCTCATCCTTTATCGGCAAGCGATTCTCCCGGCGTTCATCATATAATCAAAGCCTTTGCAGCGAAAGCACGACACGTTCCTCATTGTCTGCTCCGCACAACGTCTTACTCTTGAATCCGTTGAACCCAAAAAACGGTGTCCCTGTTTCGCCATCGCTCGACTGAGTCCACAAGACGGAAATCTCATTCTGGAGCGAGTGTCGTGTGCCCCAGCTTGATCACTGGCCCTAACTCTCTCTGTCTCAATTAGGGCCTTGAGGTAGAGCCGTTCCTCGGGCTTCACTGCTGAGCTGTAATGGCTCTGGACTGCTTCAATTCAGCTGCCTATTAGCTTGCTTTCTCTGGACAAGAGGGGCACGCGGGGGCAGCATTCTCAGCAGAAGGAGAGGACCTCTTTCCCCTTGGATGGCCACAAGTCCATTCAGATGTGAATGGACTTGTGTCACCTCCGTGTCACATGCTTACACTATGACCTTTCACACTAGCGCCCAACAATAGACCAGACACTTCATATCAATGTCGCCTCCAGCATACCTAACCTCTGATTTATGCATATTTATTCTCATATTTTCTTTTTTTCTCTTTTTGCATTTTGCTTCCATTTGGACAGAGACAGTCAATTGGAGACAGGAAGGAGTGACATGAAGTGAAGGTCTATTCGGCTGTGAATAAAATCATATCACACATCTGGTAACACCTTCACCACTCCCCTGTAAGGTGATTCATTCTCATATTTTCATTTTCGGTTGCTGTCTGTGAATTTCAGATCACATGCGACTAACGGCCGTGGGGAAAATTCATCCATGTGATTACTTCAACCTCATTAGCAGTTGTTTTACATTATTTAGGTGTTATTACTTACAAATCCAATGGAGTAAGAAACATTTTCTTGTACCAGTAGCTAATTCATGTTTGTTTTTTAAATAGAGACATTACTGCCCTGTTAATTGGACGACAATTAGGCATCCCTCAGATGATTTAACAGATTTACATTAACCCTTAAGAATAAAAAATGATCATCACAAGAAAAAGCAACATTAGGCGGTCAGCAGAGCATCTGTGTATACAGTATATGTCATAGCAGATGAGCATGCCAAGTACAGACTCGGTAGCAGATGTCTTTTGTTTTCCAGACAATCCTTTATGTTTGATTTCTGCAGTAATCCAAATCAATTTTAAACTGCTTGCTACGGGGCGTGTGTACACAGTAATTAAAAAAATAGAAGATAAAATTAGCTTAGCGGTGCACTTTGTTAAGCAGAGATAAATGCAGAGATCAATTTGAAAGGAATCAAGTGGTGGAGTGACCTTCAAATCTAATTATTCATTACTCAATTGGATGTAAATTAAGACATAGGTGATCTGACTTGCTTGTAGAAAAATAGGAAATCGTATTTTTTTTATGAAAGAATAATATGAAATTCAATATAGTGGTAATAGTAGTAGTCATATTTATAGTATTAGTCTCTGCCAACAGCAATACAATATCAATACCAATGATTCACAAACTTCCTATGTGAGGACCCACTTTTTAGAGATGGCAAACTCACACAAGAGCAAATTTGTGTGTAATGTAGCGAATCATTTACAGCCATATCTGTTTCCATTTCTATTTTCTAATGTACAGGTGTGGCATTTAGAAAATCTCTATCCTTAACTTTTTGTTTCATCTCACAAAAAGCCATTTGTGACCATGTTGCTCACTGTTATCTTTGCATAATAGTGAAGCATTATGTTCAAACCTTATAATAACAGCAGCCATTTTGCAGGGAGTTGGGAGAAATAATTCAGAATTCCAACCACCCACTAAATTTGTTTAAGCCTTAGGCGATCTACTCTACCTTGAGAAATGCGTACGCATGGCTGCATTAGTGCCATTTTCGCTCCAGCGTTCTTTCAGCACAACCGTCTCAGATGACAACCAAATCAAACACAGGTGATAAATGTCTAGTCAGATTAAACAGAGCACCTGATTATTTGTCAGAGTGTTCTATTCCTCCAGCGTGGCGTAACAGATGTCTGACCAGCCAATCTGCTTAATCACACTTTTTGGAATGACATCCAGTTAGCACAGTATCCCTTGGTACAGCACGTTAAGCTCAGGGACAGATTGCTCCGTAGACGTCGCAAGGAAATTAAATTCTAGGCTAAATCCTAGGTCGCATACAGCACACACTGTGGAATAGCGGTGTATTTTCAACTGTTCCCCCCACAATGTGCAGTTTGCCTCAATCGATAACTACATCTGTCTATTATCATGCTCTTGTACCTAATGACTACCGACAAGCAACGGTCTGGACTCAGCCATTGTAAGCAAGGGAGCAAATAGGTAACATTATCATGGAGTAATCGTAGTGGGTGTAACAAATAGGATTACACACAGTACTACACACAGGTCTTGTACTCTTGAGTGACAGAGAGGTCAAGAAGAAAAAAAAGCAGGTAGCTCAGGTGCCAGTAAAATCAGATGTTAACAAAGTCTTCAAATCACTCACTTAAGCATTGCAGCATTTAGTGCTACCACAAACACAGAGCTCACAGAGATGCTCTATAAATGACTGTGTACAAATTGTATTTGGATTTAAGAGATTTAACAGATCTATTTAGTTGCTCTGTGTGGCAAAGCGCTAATCTATAATCAGCTCAGCAAGGATCCCGACTCTGATTAAAAGGATTATGAAAATGGTTTGCTGATGTTTCTTTAAATGACTTACTCGAAGAAGGTTGTCCATCCATTCTCATTCGTCTTCGTTGCTAGAAGTCCTGAGCTTCCGTGGTAGGTCATTACAGCAAGTTCCTGACCCTGAGCGGCAACAGTTTTCAGGGCATTGTTGGTGCCGATGGTGAACCAGAATGTCTGTCCATCAGGGACCATGAGCCACAGGGGCATTCCCGTCGTGTCTCTTCGGATGATCACGGTGTTCTTGTTCTTATCGGTAATGCTGCTCAGATCTCCTCCTCCTGTGTAGGTCAGATTGTAAAGGTAGTCCCCTGTAGTCAGACTTTGTGTGAAAATGTGGCTGCCGTTGGAATCAAACAGGTAGAGTTCATCGTTGATAGTGGAAGAAACCTCGTACATGCTGAGAGGATTCAGATAGGGCTTGTTCTTACGCACATAGCGTATGCGAATGTTGCCCAGATCAGCGATATAAAGCTCTCCATCTGGACACACTGCCAGGGAAGAGGGTGCGTTCAGTTTAGCATCCTTGGCATAGCCTTCATCTCCAGAATAACAATCACAATTGGCATCATTCTTGCAGTCACAGCCGCTTGGTGCTCCAGCAACCAGGGAGATCTCTCCATTGGTGGACACCTGTCGTACTCTGTTTATTTTCTTTTCATCTGACTCAGCAATGTACAAAATGCCATTGTGAGACACAGCGAGAGCATTGGCGGACTCCAAGGTGGCATGGATGGCTACTTTGCTCATTAGGAAATGATCAATCCCAGGCACTTGGCAGTGCATGGGGCGGCCCGCTACAATGCGGACTTGATGGTTTTCTGAGATCTGTAGTACCACGTTGTTGTCCAAGACATACAGGGAGTTGTCCATGGGACTCACTGCAAGGTCTGTGGGCCACTCCAGGCGCACCTGAAAGGAAAAAACACACAACAAAAATATCAGCCTCAGGTCCCGCAAGCAGGCCGTGGTCTTATCGATCTACACATTTCTCACTTTATCAGAGGAAAACAGTCCCTCAGGGTAAGAATCATTGAAAAGTGCTTACAAAAAAAGATAGGCTGCTATGAAAAAGGTCCGCTATCTCAAAGAGTGTACTGTAAGCAAAACATTTTTTTGAAATGATTTACTATCCGATAAGGAGGAAAATAGCAGCTAGTGTGCCGTTAAAAGGGGAAAACGTAAAAAAAACCATGAAGTTTAAGATCAAAGGTGATAACAATAGTGGCGAGGAAGGGCAGACAAGGACAGATCACTCAAAAGATCAGATTAACAGAGAAAAAAAGTGCTCCTTCAATTGATCACGAGAACTGTGGACACCGAAGGACTGAGTGTCTGCATCATTCACCTCTAGCAAGTAACTGTTTTCCCTCTCTTTGGGTTATTAATTTTATAATGACAAGAGATTGCATGAGTCCTTGAAAGGAAACTGGAGCACACTTACCAAATGGAAGCCTAGCCAGCCTCTGGCATCCTAAATTATATCTTATTGTTCTGCTAACAATGTATCAGGCTTTTAACAAATTGGAATGATTAGATTCATCCAATTTACGTGGGCTCCCTCTCACTTAAGATCCAAGAAGCATCTTTTAGGAACACAACCTGAAGTGCCATATTTCAAGAGAAGCCTTGGGACTCCAACAAAGGACGCTGATTAAAATCTGGACGGAAACACAAAGATGTGGTCTTTATGCAAATGACTACATGAGAGCAATACTTTGTTCTACTATGGGGAAATGCAAAGGTGAATGAATTAATGCAGCCTGCCCCTGTGGCTGACAGTCATAATAACTTGTTGGAACAATGAGGAGAGGGAAATTGCACAAACCTTTATTATCACAATTGAATTAATCTCAAGGTATCTGGTCACGTGAAACTCAACATGAAATAAATTGGTGCCTTAGACACATCATACTCCTTCAAGGAGGAGGGTTCAGGGCTCAGTGGTGTTGGAAATATGAACCCATGCATGGAAAATCAGGAATGAATTAAAATCACTTGATGAACTATCAGTAATTCACATTTATTAATGGTATTTCATGCCCGATTTCATGATGGCATGTCCATCCATCCATCGTCAACCGCTGAGCTGAGATTGGGTCATGGGCATGATGGCACGTGACATTAATTAATGCATTAACAAAGGGATTGGAATCATCATAAATTATGAGTTATACATGAGGTTTGTGGTGACTTTATAGGCAAATCTGTCGTCTAAGGGACCAACACTAGTATTACTGTGGCATTTAGGGGTGAAGTTACATGGTGCAACATCCCGGTGTGTATGAGAATCTACGGTGGGTGGCCTTTGAGTGGCATATAAACACAAAAGCCAAAAGTGTTTGATTCGGCTATTCTGGAATACTGCACAATCATGGCTGTAAAACGTGGCGTGTATAGTGTCCACACAACAGTTTTAACATTTCAATTATTGAAAAGATAATTCGAATTTGGATATACAACCCCTAAACATGGACGTGGATGTGTAATTCAGTCAAATGTGGACAATAGCGACTACTTTACCATGAAAGGGGCATCTGCCCACTCTCAGAGGTTTTAAAATAAAGTTGAATCTAATCTAATCTAATCTAATATGCATTAAAACCTGCACATTTCTGATGTCAGGGAATCAAGTCAAAGTTGACATATTTAATAGAACTTTAATGTTTTACACACTACTTGTCATCACAGTCAAAACATGACACTCAAAAACACACACGTTTGTTAGATTAATGAAACATTAATAGTTGGAAACTATTAACTGAAAAAAAAACTAACTGAAACTGGAAATAAATTCTATGGTGATGGTTCATTGAATATCTCTCTTTTTTTAATGTGATCATGCTCTCGAATCCCATAAACCTCTCGTCACTCTCACTCTCCTGACACAGAACTACCATAAAGCTGCACGTCTTCATACTCGTATGACAAAACGGAGACTGGCAGGGAGGACTCATTGTCTTTCAGCCAGCAGAAAATGTGTCGACTTGGAAAACAGAAGATGCCGACTCCTCCAATCTCTTAAAAACCTATATCTTGTCAACACCAGTGATTAAATATTTCATGAGCCAGAGTGTGGAGTGGCTCGGGGGAGACGCCTGTGAGGAGGTTTTCGCGCCACTCTGACTGATGAGGGGATATCTCCCAAGCTGCTGTCCCATATGCTGTAACCCGATCATACCCTCTCCTTCATACAGTGGGGCAGCTGTCACTAATGTCTGTCTGACACAGTCCCCAACAGCATAAAAAACCCCAAAAATGTGTCTCAGACGGAAAGCGATGGAAGTGCAATGACACAGAACTATTCTTGTGACTATATTTGAACTGGTATTAAAACTATAAAGACATTTTCCATTCGTAATCTCTTCACTCTTTGCTCATGCCAGCGTGACATTATGTGTCATTATTTGAAGACCCTCTCATATTTTAATTGGATGTCACAGTCAGAGCCCTGATAGCGCTTTCTGAGGCGACTAACACCCGTGCAATATGTTAAAGAGAACTTGTTTTAACACACGATTTGCCTCTTTTTGAGTTTGAACACAGCGGGGGACCTGGAGACCAGTTCCAAAACTTGAAGCAGAAAGTGGAGGAGATTTCAGGAAAAAAAAAAAGGCCTTGGGATAAACAAATTATGGGATTACTCGACAAGGTCAAACTCTTGTTGCCATGAATAACAAATAAGTTAAAAGAAATAAGTCAAAGGGGAGTGGATTTTGCTGCAGAGCTTTTCTTGCGCAGATGGCACGGCCAGATAACGATGACCTCATCAGAGCTAAGAGAGAGTAATCTGACACCTGATATTTATTTTTTGTCTGTAACAGGTGAGGTGCAGGAAAAGTAGTGACCGATACGATGAGCGCAACCGTGGTCCTAAGTGAGGGGTTGGGGAGTGTTTGAAGTAGAAAGCTACAGTTTGTGCCCTGGATGAATTTTTAATGGATGCTTTTTACCGTCTGAGTGTCTCTGGTAGTGCTTGAGCGATTTGTCATCGTTGTGGACCTCTGTCCTCTCTGCTTTGGAGGCAGGATGGTTAAGCATCTATAGGCGTGTGTGTGAGTGTATGAGTGTGTGAGCGTGTGAGAGAGTAACAAGCAGAGGTCATGATGGGGATGAAGTTCCTCCAGGCTGGAAATGGGCAGCTGGAGGCTTTGCTCCCTCCAATGAATACATAATTTGAAAACACGGAGAAAAAAAAGCCTCTATAAAGGCTCCCTCTTTTTGATTGTTGTACTCAATAACATACATGAGTGCAGGGACACTGAGCAGGGCTCAAATCCTTATCATTAAAACATGGGATTGCTCTTTTCATGGGAGTCACACTGAAACAATTACAGAGACTGTACATACACACGCTCCCTGGCAGAACAACTCTGAAGCTACTTGAGTTGAAAATATAGCGACGAGGGTAAAAAAAACAGCAAAATAACAGCTGCTCGTATGCAAAGAGTCCGCGTTGTCACCTCCAAAGGGAAGTCACTGCACTGGAGAGTGATGTGACCTCAGCGCTGTGTCCTTGCCTGGGGGCTGTGTTCTGTCTGTGTAGCGGTATGGTACATATGGGCATGTATGTGTGTACGTGCACGAGTTTGGGTGCATCGGTGAACATGTTTGTGTGAAGGGATGGCAAATGAGGTCACGGGTCAAGCTCGTCACCCCCCTACAGCAATAGGTCAACGGCCCTTTGCGTTTGAGGCAGTGCGGCCACTTGACACAGACGTTCAAGCTCCTGGGACCTCGGTGCCGTCTCTGCTTTCAGCTGTGAAGGTTTAAATTCAGTGGCATGAACTGCTCATTTTCATAATACATTAGTGTTTGTATAGAGTGGACCATATAGGCTGATTTAAAAAAAAAAATGTAATTTCCCAAAGTGCATGAAGCAGCTGTGTTTGCAGCTGCTTTGCTGAATTCATTATCTTGACTGCAAATTAAATCAATCTTCAGGCCATCCTTCATTTAATGAATGACATCAGCCTCTTTCATCATATCCTATATTATGTATATACATATATACGCAAATATACCACAACCTTTTGCATTCTTTCAATCACGTTGACATTATATTGTACGTATGACATTTTAGTAGTTGAAAGCAGTATTCTGCTTCATGTTTAATTTTTTATCCTATTGTAAATTACATAGAGAGATTATAAAAAAAATGCCCTTTACTATTTAGTCATCAGTTGTTTGATGTTTGACAAACGTACATAAAGATCAATGATGATGGATTAGGTTACCACAAAAATTAATATCTAAGTGCTGCACTGGTTACTTTACTGGCAAAAAAAAGTTGTATAAGAGGTAACAAAAATATGAGTTTATATACATTTGTCAGTACGGGTACTGAACACACTGGGTGACATTTGTTTTCTGCTCTGGAGAAGTTACACATTTAAATGACTGTAATACACAGTAGGTTTTTTTATTTAATAGGTTTATTTGAAGCCTGTAGTCAGCCGCAAGGATTTGTTTTATTGTGAAAGCTAAAAAAAGACTCCAGTGACAGATTCTTATTATTCTGTTTAAAGTGCAAAATTGAAATGTTAACAGCTCCCGATTTGACATGGAGATAATTGTGGTTAATGGACTGAGACTGGTAAAGAGCTCAGGAATAAGCAAAATGGACACGTGTAAGACTCCTTGCTTGAATCCTGACAGAATACCGAATGCCAGACTGTCTTAACACCCACTGCAAGCCCAGTGAATCTGAAAACCTGTAATGTGAAGCCAAAAAAAACCTCCTGAAACTAAACCAAGGGCTGCCAGATCCAGGCTGTTTGCAGCTACACAAACAAAAAGATGTCAGTGTCCTGGAGACCAGGGTCAGTCAAGGAGACTGGTGCAGGCTGAGAGACAGGAAAGCACATGCCGGCTGCGCGGGTCAGAGAGGTACCTGAGAGATGTCCATCACAGCGTCGCAGCTGAGAGGCCGGGCAGAGGTCAGGTCATTGAATCCCAGCAGAGTGGAGATGATGCCGTTCTGATCAATCCTACGAATCATTGTCCCGTCCACAAAGAAGATTACACCGCGCTTATCCACAGTAATTCCTGGAGATAAAAGTTGCCCAGTGGACAGGGGAGAAAAACACCCATCAGTTATTTTGTTTTCGTCTGTATCTTAATGCGAGGACAGAGCACCACTTAATGACACTTTAGGGCTATTTGTTGCCATAAAAATTAAAGACTAATCACAGCAATGAGACTAATGTGAGGATTGATTTGTTCAATCAATAACATGGAGCAATAGAAACATCAAAATAGATGAATAGGACTGTGGGCATTGATTCAATTACAACTAAAACTCAATGAAGTTTTTTCCCTTTTTTTTCTTCGTTCCCAGCCTCTAATAAGTAAGAAGCTGAAAACACTGACCTCAGCTGTGCACATGTTCTTTATTTTTCCTGTTATAATCGAGGTGTGACGATATTTACACAACAATAAACACATCTTTTCTTCAGTTTTATGTTTCCAATACCAACCTGAATATTATACATCTCCCATTTGGAGTGGAGTGCTATTTCAGGGGCACATGAATCACGATTTCATCCCAGTAGAGGAAAAAAAGTGAGCATGTGATCTAATGACTAAGTAATGCATCATCTGAATATGAAGGCGATGGGAAAGAGAGGCACCAGGAAAAGCATGCTGTTACAAAATAAATTCTGGTTTTATTATAACTGAAGCTAATAAGTTACATGTGCAGCCAGTGATGTGTTTACTGAAGAGTCAACTTGGCATTCATTTATTAACCCTTAGTGCTCACGCGGCACGGATCTTTGCCGCAGGTGCACCCATGGTAATAATGCACAACACCTTATATAGACATCCTGGGGGTGTGTTTAAAGGTCACATAAAAATGCTTCTTATGTGTTGTTGAGTCAAAGTTATGATTTACTTTATGTCACATTTTTTTGTAGTGATATAAATGAGCAAGAATTGTGCAGAAGTCACAAAATAGAGTGTTTTTTTCTTTTCTTTTTGTTCATAAAAACAAAAAATGTTCACAAATTCAACCCGATTTTAAACATTTTGTGTACTTTTTGCTCAGGTGTGTTTATAAAGTTGGTGTTAAAAGTTAAAGTTTTTTTTTTTCCATCAGATTGCCTAGGTTGTGCTGGAAAAAAAGGATATAAGACACTCTATATTGCACATTCCTATAGCAGCAGGCAAAATGCTCTTCTCTTTTGTTGTTTTGAATGTTTCTTTGAAACATCCTTTTTTTTATTTTAGGAAAAAACTAAGAAACTGTACCTCTGGGGTTGGTGAGCGTGGCCTCAACAGCTTTTCCTCCGTCTCCACAGCGAGCGTCATCGTATGGGAGGCACTGGTCACCAGTGCCGGCCACCAGCTCCAGGTTCTTGGCCACGTCTTTCACAACGTTCAGAGATTTCACCTTGAACACCTTTCTGCTGCTGGTGTCAGAAAGGTACACGGCGCCGTTCACAGGACTGGTGGCCAGATAGTACTTGTGAGCGGGGCTGTTGCTAAGGGAAGGACGGGAGAGAAGAAGAGGAAGAAAGCCGGGTCAGTAAAGCTTGAAGAGGCTTTCAGTAAGAAACATTGTGTAATACAATTAAAATGGATTCAAAAGCCATTTTAGAGAGTTAAATAGGCACAATTACAATTTAAACCAATGACATGGAGAAAGAAAACATTTAATGGGATTAAACGTGGAGAAATAGAATGAGGTTATATAATGATGGAGATTATAACTCATCAGTTTACAGTCAGCATAATTAAACATCCCTGGTGTCAAACAAAAGGTGATACTCCACTTGTCTAAATACATTCAGAACATAGAAGCATTGAAGAGGATGTATATTTAGAAGAATGATGGTCCAGTGGGACATTGACGGAGATCGTAATTACTGCTCCTTCCCCCGATCCAAGAAATATCTTGGATATGATGTGAAAACAACATGAAACAGACACTGTCTATACAATAGTGATAGCCTGGTTAGTGCTAGAAAGAGTACAAACAAGCATGTTTTCCATTTCCCTTGGGACTTTTTTTTTTTTAAAGACAAGCAACATCCAAACACATTATGCATCCATCAAGCAACTGAAAATATCCTGTTACCCAACCAGACCGACTGACAAAAGAACCGAATATAACAAATCCTGCTGTGGAGGGATGTATGTGATCTAGCGGCATTACTGCAGTCAGGATAGGTGTCAGAAAACACCGAAGATAAAGATAGCTGTGGACAAATCCATAGTAGTACAAATTAAGTGGCAGCAGCAACAGAGACCGGATTATTTCTGTTGAAAGTCTGCTGTTGCTGCTACACACACACACACACACACACACACAAGCTGCAGCTGAACGGTTTATGGTGTCACAAAATAAGTTATAAGAAACAAACAAACAAAGAAACAATACACAAAACAAACAGCAATGACTGATCTTAGTGGATTTTACAAGCTTGGCCGTACTCTCACGACTGCCATGCATAGCATAAATGACATTAAAGGTGGTTTATTTGCGGATTTCAAAGAAAAAATATGGTTGACTGACACTAGATATATTAGTTGACAGGGGTGGTAATTGCAGGGTATTTCATGAATACATGGCCATTATAATGATAATATAATAATACGGCAATTTTGTGATAATCAGTATATTGATAGACAGTCTTATAACAACATATCTGTCTAAATAAAGAATACAAAATGCCCCTGAAAAGGGTTACACTCTTTTCACTGATGTCAGCTACAATTCTGCTGCATTCTACTATATCTATATAGAACTTTATTTTTATTTCCCTTTACATGATGCTGGTGAGACAAACTGTTGAGGCTGAATCAGTGTAGAGCTACATATTTCTTAAAAGGAACACTTCACAGATTTGCATTTAGCTTTGTATTACTAGAATAGGGCTAGCATTCTAGTAACAAAGAAAAGAATGAAGATATTTCTCAACTCAGTGGAAACTGAGGTTGGGAAGCACAATTTTTCAATAATACTACTATATTCTAGTAATACAAAGCTAAATGCAAATTGGTGAAGTATTCCTTTAAATGTTTTTGGCAGCAGTGTGCTGTTAATCATATCTCATGAGTCAGAATGATTAAATATTGCCCTATTCATATTGGTGTCATACTCCCTATTGGATGATTATCAAAAAATGTATCAACAAGACGGGCTCATCTGTTAAAGGGACAACAGGCAACTTGTGTGTCCAATGTAAAGACAGAGCAGTCGCCAGATGCCAGTAAGACACGGATACTTTTCCTCCGAGCTGGTGTTGTCGCGTGTCATATTTAACACGACTGTTTGTAGGTGTTCGGTGAACACATCCTCTGCAGGAGTGTAGGTCAGGGAAAACACAGTAGCAGTAACCATTGTTTCCTAAATCAATTTGTCATTTTTCTGCAAAAATCCCATCCTGATGGGCAACAGAATAACAGGAAAAGCCAGTGTTATAGGAGATCAATATAAATGCTGACTGTGTTATTTTTCTATCACCATTACACTGTGCAATCAGTTTATATCAAGTTCAAGTTCAGTCCAAAAATGTGACTATTCGAGCTCTAAGTGGATCCATATTTTTGTAAATGTTTGCTGGTTGGTTGAATTGAGCCCTTTGTTCGTTTCTTAATTTTTTCCTAAATTGGTCAGCGCCACCTCCAAGTTCACCCGAGTTATCAGGAGAAGATGTAACACAGTTCTGCCAGAAACCGATAAGCATTTTGGGAGAAGCCTGTCAGCAGCATGTCATTCAAAGTGGATTAAGACAGAATTTCAACTATAACCTTGAGGGTTATTTTTTTCCCTCCCAGACTTGCGGTTGACAGGACAGTGCCAAAGCTTATAGTTTTATAACACAACAAGATCACAGTCCAGTGGGTCTGAGGCACTGTCAGGTGCAGAATATGATTTTAAATGACAATTGACCTTCACTGAATCAGTGTTGACAGCAAATCTCAGTCCACTGCCTGAATTGACTGATATGTTAGCCTATAGTACATTTCAGGTACAAGTGGCTGGCTCAGAAAATCAACTGCTGTCTTGTGTGCAAAGGTGTTTTTTTTTTCTTTCTTAAAATAAATAAACAAATAAATAAATCTCCCTCTGCATGATGGAAATGCAACAACAGCTGTCAAGTGCTGCCAAAGCAACAGGCAGCACAGCCCTAACCGTAAAGCCACGAAGGCCAGCCAGGAGCCAGGAAAAGCTATAAGTAAGTCAGGTCGACTGACAGCAATGATGTTACAGAGACCAAAAGAAATCCCCATCTACACGTCAACTATGAAAAATGGCGTTTGTGTAAATCTTCACAGTGGACGGGGTTTTTGCCATAAAGCTCGGTTTGGATTGACGCAGCTTTGACAAAAGGCCAAAACACAAAAAAAAACCCAAACCTGTGTAAGCGTGGACATGGAGTCAGAGTAGGTCAGTAGCAAGCCTCAATACATGGATTCCACTTTGCATTCTATCTGCTGTGTGCAATCAGCTGATACCTTATCAGCTCCCGAGTTGCATGTCAAACAGTAGTGGCCCCCCCACGGTGTTTGAAACTATGAGGTGCTGTACCCTGACCTTGAGCTATGACCATATTCTGCCTCTATATTCACTGACAACATCTAGTTTGTAAAAGATAATTGGATTTTGCTGCATGCTGGTGTGACAACCGAGGGAGCATGCATGGAGTGGATGGGGGGGGCGGGGATCCTTAGTAGGGGGTCAATGAACACAGCGGTGACATCACCAGCCTATATACAGGCCTATAGCTGGCTCACCCATTTTATACAGAACCCTGACCCACGCGGGGGTTTTCCAGAATAAATCTAATTTATTATTTGCAAATGTCTTTGGTGCAGTGATGCAAGAGGAAAAGAGCACTGACATTCCCCTTGTCGTGCTCTGGAAAAGAGAACATATTTGATGTAAAAGTGAGTGAACATGAGTGGGTATACCGATGTGTTTGTTCTGCCAAAAAATAAAAAAAGAGATTTACAGACTGAAAGAGATGGTTGCAGAGACAGAAAAGGCAAGAGAGAGCTGCTGCTGCTGCTTGTTTTATTAATGCGGTCAGTGACCAGAAGCACCGGGTTTCTCATCCTCAATTTGACCACATGTTCCCCCGCTGAAGTCATGACCCTCTGACAGAAAGTCAATCAATAGTCTCTTTGACTGAGACACGATATCTAAAGACAGCACACGGAGATTTCCCCCGCTACCTGCCATTGGACATTCTGTCTATGTCTCTTAAACCACTGATATAATCTACCGTACGCCGAGCTGCCATTTTAGTCTCACCTTGCGTTAATATTCTTTTCATTTTCCAGTGTATAAAGTAGTTAAAAAGCACCATAATCTTCTAAAGGTCATGGGATAACATTAACATCTTCTGAGGTTATTTTCAGACATGAAGTCAGAAATGTGGTCATGACAATTAAAAGTTTGCTGTTAAACTCAGAATTCTGACTTTAAGAATTCTGGGTTTAAAGTCAGAATTCTGAGAATAAAGTCAGAACTCAAATATTTTTTTCCTGTGTGGCCCTAATCCTCTTCCGTACAAATGCAGGGAGGTTAGATGTATTAAAGGAACACTTCACCGATTTGCATTTAGCTTTGTATTACTAGAATAGGGGTAGTATTTTTGAAAATGTGGGCTGTTTCTGTTTCCCCTGAGTTGAGAAATATCTTCATTCTTTTTTTTGTTACGTACCCACCAGTGACACTTGGTCCTGTTAGCAAAGATGGTGGACACTGTTTACATTCTGAATGAGGTCCCGTTCCCCTTCGAGTGGGTCTAAAAGGTGCGGAATTAGTGTTGCAGTTTCAAGCCTCGGACCAAGTGCCACTGGTGGGCACGTAACAAAAAAAGAATGAAGAATACTAGAAAAATAGGGGTAGAAAAATACTACCCCTATTCTAGTAATACATTCTAAGTATTCCTTTAAAGGCAACAACTTTATGGAACACTGAGGGGAAAGGGCCGCACCTGCCCTGAGCATGAAGGAGCTGTCACATGGGTTCACTGGAAGAATCTCTGCAAATTTGACTGGGAAGCTGGCAGCAGTTCTGGAAAATGTCCGAGGTAATTTCCGCAGACTTTGCATGTGTACCCAATTTCAGGGAATTGGACTCTGTAGCATGGTTTGTTTTGGATTGCAGTGGATGTGGCAAGAAGTTTTATATTACAGTTTGAAATGTTTACTCAAGTGATGTTTGAGACAATGGCATAACATTGAATTATATCGAGCAACACAATTCGACTCCTGTTATTAACCCTGAGGAAAAGTTCAGCCTCTATTGACTCAATAATTAGCTGCAGTCTCTCTGTGCAATCTCTCTCTCACACACACACCCACACACACACCCACACACACACACACACACACACACACACACACACACACACACACAGGTATATAAAAACAAAAAAACAAAAAAAAAAACACTGTGGGGACCAAAGCAATGAATGCAGAGATAACATTAGCTCAGGAGATATAGTTAATAAACCCATGAAGGTGAAAATTATGCAGTCAGTATTTCAAGATAGGATCATTGTGCTGTGTGTCTGAAATGGACTCCAAAGGTCATTTCGACACCAAGTGTATGGACTGCACCATTTTTGATATTTAACACTGTGCAGCTTACCTATGCCTGAAGTCTTTATTTCTGTCAGAGTTTGACACAAGCAGCGGAAATGAGAGAGAGGAGGAGAAAGAAGAGGAAATGTTAGTTGTTAGTAGAGAGAGTTAGTCAGAAGAGAATCATGACAAACATTTAGAAAGTGGTATTTGCTGCTAACGTGAACAAACACATTCATCTTTCTGCTCCAACATTTTCTGGTAAGACCCCATTACATTTGCTATCAGGGCCAAACTCTGGCTGCTACAGGTGGATGTGAGAGGCAAGACCATCAATCCTGGGCCTTTGGGGCATTTTTCTCTTTCTCAATCGACCTCAGTGGTTTATGACCTGTGTGCAAGCAGCTGAGCCTCGGTTCTTCCGAGTGAGTGTTAGTAGGCTACTCCTCCCATTACCTGAGCTCCAGGACACTGGTGACATTCCCCGTGGTGAAAATCCTCCGTACGTAGTTGAAGTCGCCCACATACAGGCTACCATCCGAGCCGCACGCCAGCGCCACGGGGGCGAGGAGCTTGTTTCCGTCAGCGAGGCCGTTACAACTGGGGCAGGAGATGCTGCGCCTGCGCCCGTTTCCCATCACGCTGCCGATCACAGGGGGCTGCTGGGAGATGAAGACATTCTCCCCATTTCCCATGTGAAGAATACCTGATAAGGGCACAGGGAAGAAAGAAGTAACACCAGCAACCTGTTTTAGTTTTAGGACTAGAGGCTCAATTTTCCAAAAAAAAAAAACGATATGCAAACAAAACCCCAAGTGCATACTTGGTTATCTGATGAGAACTGGTGTCTAAGGCTGAGATTAAAAACAATATCACTTGAGGCTATTAAAAATAAGAACAAATTATTGAATATTGAACAGCTAAATCAGATTTCATGAATAAATGAGGCTCATGAAAGGTACAACTCAGTTGTGGCTATATTTTGCAACTTTGGTTGGGAGGTGGTCTTAAAAAAAGGTGCATCACTAAAGCGGAGGAGTACTTCCATACAATATGTTAAATAAATGCACCCAACAGTTGCACAACAACCCCGCAGCAAACAAACAGCATCCACAGTGAGTCAAATAAAAGGTCAATGATTTGAGGTTAAATTCATATTTTCAGAGGACACATAGTTCCTGTTTGAGTGTGGTGATGCACACAAGCTGTTTTATAATACAGGGACATTCACATCAGTTAGTCAGTGCTGATCCCTATTCTGTAATCACTGTGGTAGAAAGTTACAGTCCATTGCTACTGTGTGACATACTGTACAACTTTGCTAATAAGACTTGGCTGTGTGTGATTTTAACACGCCGATAACAAAGATTGCATCTAATTAGTTTCAGTAAGATATGCTCACATGCACATATCAACTGCAGCTCCGTCAAAATGTGATTTACGTCACTTCATTAGCCATTCTCGTTTGTTTATTTCATCAGTTTACTTGAAAGAGACAATCACAGACAAAAAGACAGCTGTAGCATGTCAACGCATGAAATAGTGCATATTAGAGTATTTAATCTAAAGATCAGACAATATAATTATGAAAGCAAGAGCACAACTAAGAGAGCACACACTTAAAAAATAAAATGCTGTTTAAGTGAAGCCTCCTCCCGATTCTGCCAGCTGCAATTCCAAAAATATGCAACTCCACTTGGAATCTGTAGAGAACATTATTTCCAATCTGCTGTGCAGAGACGCACAGAGGGCTTTGTGATTGTGTTGGGAAATTCCACGTTGTAAGATTTAATTAATAAATAAATAAATAAATAAATAAATAAATGAAGACGTCGTGCACGCTGCTTCGAGTGTGTGTAATAATGTGGAGTGCAGTAAAACAAGCAGCGCGCAACGAGATTAAAGCGGGATGCTTACAGCATGTGGCGCTGTTCCCGCTGGATGTGTCAGTAGGAAGGAATTCACTTACAGAGGTTGTCCCACAATATTTAAGTCTCCCTGTCTGCTAACAGTTCAACACACAGGATTTAGTTTGAATTATAGCAACTTTTTTATCACTCAAATTTAGTAAGGTGATTAGAAGGAACTATTTTCTGTGGTGTGACAAAGTCAGAGGAGACATTTTTTATCACTTTACAGTGACTGCAACAGATATTTTTGTGCATTTCTGCCAACTGTAGCCATAATAACTACCCAGTGTGACTTGAATTTGCAAAAATAGGAGGACCCAGCAGATGGAAACTTGGGCACAATGTCATGTCAAAAAGGCAAATTGGCACTGGCGAAATCTCCTGGAGCTAGAAAATTACCACACAGGCACAGTCACAAAAAAAAAAAGAAAAAGATTTGCCCCAAAGTCAACAAAATACATTGTGCCTGCATGACAACCACGGAAAGTGTTCACATGCAGGCATTCAGGCATGTACCCACACAAACGTGCGCACGTGCTTCTATTACTGTTGCCAGTTTACTCTTGGAAAAAATTCAGATATGCAAATGTAAAGATGTTCCTGCTGCCCAATCAATATAATCTTATTTGAAATTCAGCATCTGCATGTCTGCAATGTTTTTTTCTGCTCCTGATAGTGGCCTGACTTCTTTGAGCAGCCCAAGATTCGGTCTATCAAAAAAGATTAGCCAAGCGTAACCCTTTTGGGATCGGATTTAATCTTGCAGACTGCTGCTGCTTGCTGCTGCTGCTAGGAAGAGCATACTGATCGCAATTAAATTAGGGCTGATTCTAAAAGTGCTAGTCATGAACAAGAGACTGAGGTGCCAAAGGGTGGATGCAGTGGAGGAACTAGCGACGGAGGCGATGCGAGGGCAAGTGGCAGCTCACTCCCCTTCCTGTGGACAGCACATTCAGACTCAGCAGGTTTCCTGTGACAGATCAAAGTGCCACCTTCCTGAGCACTTTCCAAATAAGTATGCCTCATCTCCTCTGATGAGCCCTTCTAGATACAAGGAGACTGTGAAATGTAGCTAGTGACAGGTGCAGCCCAAAGTTTTTCTTTCTTCTTGCCTCCTCCTGCCTTTCAGGAGTAATTTGCTGGCAATAAGAAAATTGACCCCTCTTAGCTAAAAATAGACAGTGACAATAAAAAAATAAAAAAATAAAAAAAAGTGGGATCCATCTGTGGGCACTGGTGCACTGAAAGCACCTCAAAATGCTACAGAGAGGGAGGAAAACTCAATGTCCCACTAAAAGCATCATCTGAGGCACATGGTGGTACTTATCTGCACTCATGGGAACATTGTGAATGATGTGTACAACATGAGATCAGGAGACGAGGCCTACAAATCAAAAATGTTTCAGTCTTACAAATCAAAATGTCTATTAATTATTGATTTTACAAAAAACTATTAAAAAATCTGTGATTGTGGTATATCAATGTAAACCGGTGATCCACCGCTGATGTTAGGAAACTAATAGTGCACTGTTCAATGTGAGATTTCATCAGTATTAAACAATCTTTTTATATGTAGGTGTTTCAAATTGAGGAGTTGAGAAAATGGCAAAAACAAGCTGACTCACCACTCTGGATGTTTAAAGCGTGGTGCTTGTCTATGGTCCATCCTCCCAGTTTGGAGGCTGTGGTTTCGTACCCTTGCAGAACAGCAGTCCTCTTCTCCCAGAGAATAAGATCGGGGCATGACTCATACTCAAAACCGACAGACACTGAAAAAAAAGAAAGAAAGAATCGAACTGGCATTAGAGAACTGAACACATTTAGGGAGAAAAGCAGATATTTTAATCATCACTCACCAAAAGCTTCCGAGAGGCCGTAGACCTTCTGGCTGTAGACGTCGGCCTTGTCCCACACAAAGTCGTACGAGAGGTTAGGGGATGCGGGAAACCACTTCCTGAAGAGCCTGCCTTCCACAGCCACCATCAGGTGAACTTTCATCAGGTTGAAAGGGATTGTGGGGTGGGTGAGGGTCACTCTCAGAATTGACTTGTAACCCGCGGTCCTGCTGCTCAAATAGCCCAGATTCATATCGGTCCCCGGTATGGGTACTTCCTCCTGCAGGGACTGCGGACAAAAAAACATGGATCATAAGGCAGCCGATAGGAACTGTAAATGCTAAACTGATAAGAAATGGTTATGTGAAGATTAATATGATGCCTCTATATATTACGGAATATCAATTTGTCATTGCTGTGGTCAGCGGGCCAATATAACCCCTGTCAGACATTTTTCATGCCCTTGTCTCCAACCAAATATATATGGATCCGAGGGGGAAGATAAGAAATATCAATTTGAGGACAATTACACAGAAACCGATGAAGGATTTCATCATTATGCACTCCAGTGGGTATTTTTCATAATTGAGTTAATAATAGCAGATCCTTCATTAGGGCAGTCGCCTTCGCTGCGATCCATACGACATTGGCATCCATGGGCTTAGAGATTGCACGGTTCGATTGGGACAAGGTGATGCGGCGATAAAAATTAAAAAAAGTCACCCCTGATAATTGCTGTGAAAAATGTCAGATCATTAAAGATGGATTTGTTTTTAGAAAAAAATAACATTTTAAAAATCTGTGATAATGACACCTTAAAAATGTGATTGTGCAATGCTAAAAATAATGATATCGACACATACTGAACCTTTTTTTATATTGCAACTTGATTTATATAACTGTTGTTATATAAATATTGCTATAGATAGACACTCTAAGAAAAATGGATGTAGTCCATTGCCTGAGATTAACCTGGAAGTTAAAAATTGGACTACTTCTCATTTGATTTACGTTAGGGGTTAACGGTCTCAGTGGCAAATTTCCGATCTCTTTCAATTGCACAATGCCAATTTGTTGATTATGTTCCCGTTTGGAGTAAAATTGACAGTGACACATGTCACACATGAGTGGATACCGGCGTGGTTAAGTGGTTGCAGGTGAGTTGATGTCTGTGACTGTCTGGGTTTTAAAATGGAGAATTTTATGTTGTGTCACTGCTAAAAACATTATCAGGATTTAAAAAAATAAAAACCTAGGTTGGTTGACACGTGTAGTCGCTATGTGGACTGAAATATAGTTTCAATGATAAAATAAAAATCAATTTTATTGCACCAGAGAAACATTTTACAAATCTAGATAATAATGTTTTTTAAAACTGTGTTACGTGTGTAATGCATAAATATTATATGAATATTGAACCTCGGTCACATCACTATTTAAGACTTAACCACATGTATTGTTGTTGAATTATTGCCCAGCCCTAAGTCCAATTACACTACAACAATAAGTTCAGGTTAGGGTCAGCGTAAGAAATTTCCCCCGAGGTCAGACCTGAAACTTCTTCACAGATAGAACAGTAGGTCAGCAGTCAGACACTGTGCGGCGCTTGCATGTAGGATCAGAGGTCGACGGCAGAGGTTTGGTTGACCAACTCTTCTCTGCTCTAATTAAGTCACCCCCGGTCGCCTGTCTCTAGTGCACAGAACACGACGACAATTAAAACAACCACAAACAAAGCCACATCAGTGTCACCTGTGATCGGTTCCTTCTTGGTAAATGCTCACGCGGTGCAGCCGAACTATTTGGACACTTTTAAAATGGACCAGTACAATTTGGATGATGTCCCCGTTTAATGCATTTACGGCTCAAGGAACGGCAAAGGCGAGGCTGCTATAAATAGCCTGGACTGCATACGAACCTCACTGATATGCCATAAATCTTATGAAGCAAACTGGGAGACAAAGTAATTAGGGAAGGGCACAAAGATGCCTGCCAGACATGCGGTAGCCACACATTCAGCTGTGCACATCCAAACGTGTTGTCTTGTCCCCGATCAAAAAAAAAAAAAAATCAAAAAAACAATACATGTAGACAGATATCAAAAAATATACAGTCAAGATAATAACAAATCCTTTCCTAGTGGTGCTTGTATGCTGCTCCTGAGAGTCTATGACCCAGGAGAAATTAAAAAATGTCCTAGCTGTTTTCTGTGTGCGAGGTAATCATCATCACTCTGCAGTGAGACAGTACAATGCACACTGTAAATCGCCCAAGTTCCACAAGCCAATTACACCAGGGAGATAAAATCACAGGACTGCCCTGAGCCAGAGTTACTATCACACTTGTATTTGATGAATAGCCTTCATAGTCTCCCCCAGATGTGTGGCATGAATCATTCGGAGGAGAAACCTGTGTAGATCATAACCCCGCGGGGCAGCGGGGACAACGCGCGCGCCGGAGCATCTACCTGGATTTCGGGCACGACCGTCCCCCTTTCGGAGCAAGAGCCGGCAAAGGCAGTGAGCGGGGCCGGGGAAACCACGGGGCTGGGCCTGGTGAAGCTGCTGAGGTCACAGCTCGGGATGTCATTCTCCTCGTGCCGCATAACGATGGTATCCATGACGAAGAAGCGTCCCCATGACAACCACAGTGTGTGTTCCTGGGTGATGAATGGAGCGCGCTCAAAGTGCAGGGCGATGGCTATGCCCCCGTTGGTCACTAAGTCAAAGCTGGAAGAGGGAGAGACATGAGAGGTGTCAGAAGGATGAATGTTGATTCACATGCAGCGGAGGTTAAATACATCCAATGCAAGTAAATACGGTAAATCATACATTACTTAACATAGGGACGTCGCAGTCCGTTTAAAACCTTAGGGGGCCTCTAAAACCTTAAATTATACACTGTTTATTTCATAGAAAAGCAGAAAATAGCGTTTAAAGGTTGAATCAGGCATCTGTATATTTACATGGTTCATTACACGCAAAAATGGAGGAAACAGCGTTGAAACATGTTAAGCTTTGTTTGCATTTTACACAAGACTGAGTTGAATTGACTTGATTTGTTTGAATTTACTTATATTTAAGTTTATTACAAATAATCCGTAATAATCTATTTACATTAACTTGACAAATTGCAAAGTAACTTTTTATTTTATGAATAATATGTGGTTATTCAAAGCTTAATCACAATCTATTTGCTTATTTGTGCGACCCCTCATGGCCCACCAGGGGACCGTGGTCCACACTTTGGGAATCACTGCTGTAAACAACCCATTTACTAGCGTATGTCGTGAGACTAAAACCACGCAGAAATTTGCATTGAGTATGATAAAAGCCAGGAATAAACAAATAACAGTAACATGTTCTTTGAAAAATAATTATTAATGCAGTCTTATCTATTGGGCACACACAGATGGGAGATGTTTGATCACAATGTAAGAAATAAATCTCCTAATTAATGTCATAATCTGTGGATATGATTTGAAGGAAAAGAACAGATGCATGCTTTGAGTTCAAACAAGCATCTCTGTGTGTGTATGTGCGAGAGAGAGAGAGGGAGAGAGAGAGAGAGGGAGAGTGTGTGTGTACTTGTATTTGTTACCTCTTTAGGACCTTTTCTATCATACACACTGATCTTGTCAGGACTAGTGGTCCTTACAGAGACCCAAAACCTGGATCCGGTTTAGTCTATAGCAATGATTTGAGGTTAGGTTAAGGACACAAACTGATTACGGTTATGGTACGGGATAATGCTTTGTTTAGACCGTCCATACGAATCGACGTCAATGCAGTGTCCTGTGAAGAACAGCTACGCAAACATTGGTGTGTGTGTGTGTGTGTGTGATGCACTGTGCTCCTGTGCTCACATATTTATGTGAGAGGTAAAGATTGGTGCTGCAGGGTGGAGGCAGCCGCCACTTCTCTATCGATCCCTGAGACGAAGGCTGTCCACTCTAACATCAGTCTAAAAGCCCTGCAATGCAATCCCATCTACTGTTGCATTAAAGGGCCTCTACACCTCCTGACTGACCTGACTGGGTCTCAGTAAACAGGCAGAACTCACCGCAATTTCATCACTTCTAAATGCAGCATGGTGACAAACAGCGTTGCCTGTACAGGACTTCTGCAGTCCTGTCTTGTCACTTCACTGTAAGAGCCAATTAGCATTGGGTCACCTGAAAGCTCCGGGGACAGGGCCTGACTCGCACATGGGAAACATCTTTTAGAGGTAAAAAAGCAGGTGCAAATAATGGCCTCCAAACTAGGCAGTCTCCCTCTTGGTTTAAGCTCCCATATAAAGAATCTGCTCCATCTAACTTCCCTTGAGGGAGAACATCTGATTGGCTGAGGCGATAAACAATGGTTTGTTCCGCCCTTGGTGTTTTGCCCTTGGCTGGGTCTGATTGGAGTGCCTTTGCCCAGCAGTACAGAGGCTGCAGAGCTAATGGGGGCTGTGATAGCGCTGCCCTTGTGCTGCCGCGATCAGTCAGATGCTGTGCAGCTGTAACCGGTCAGTCTGCATGACACCTCACCTGGCCGGCTCTGGCAATGCTCGCTCAAAACACTTCTGGTGGTGGGATTTCGGTGGCCGTTATAGATCATGGCAACAGCCTTAAGCCATGTGACAAAACATATTAATCTGCATACAACGGCCTTGCTTGCTTGTGTCCTGAAGAGAACGCATCAGGCTCTGAGAGCTAAATCTGCCAAAGAAGTTGACGTGCACAATCGTTTCTCAGCCAATGTGTATTTATTATGTACAGGGTGGTATCTACTTAAGTTTAAATAAGTCAAACAAGGACACAGCAACAGTTGTTAAAGATGAATAACGGCAGTATACTGTGGGGTGGGAATACAAAATACTCTAAAAGTTGAGGAGTTGCAATATTTTGTCTAACTTTTCAGTATAATAGATCACGGGTGTCATAATTGGCCTGGGGGCCAATGAGCATCGTCTGGTCAAGAGGGGAGAGACAAAAAGTGGGGGAAAAATAACTAAGTGGGCAATATGACCTTCAAATTATAACATAATAAATATATTTATGATAACACTTAATTGAATTTCAAAGTAAAAGTTCTTGTTTTGTTATGGAATGACGTAGTTTATAGTTATGACATATTTTATGACGCAAAATGAATCTATGAATATCAAAAACAGAGAAATATATCTATAAGTAATGCTGAATGTTTAATGACAATTACAACCGAATGTCGTATTAGAACTATTATAAAAAATGTAAAACATACTATAGCAAATGTATTTAGTCTCATATTCTGTCATCTCACTGTGTTTAAAGGAAGAGGACGTAAATATAACAAGATATTAAGTGGTGGGCCACATGTTATTGATTTGGGGGGCCACATGTGGCCCACGGGCTGCCAGTTTGACACCACAGTTAAATATGCTCAGGGAAAAAGGTGTAAAGAGTTTGTGTTTAACTGAGATAGGTAGAAGTAAAACAATCATGATAATATTTTGATATGAAATGTGGCCGCTAGAGAACGGTGGCATACTGGGTCATTGGGATGGATCTTTAAAAAAAAAATAAAAAAAAAATAAATAAATTATAATAAAAAAAAAATGCCAAGTCATCACCATCACTCTTACAGATGTCTTTGCAAGCACGCAATAATGTAATTAGCTGGAATCCATGTCAGCATTTACTCATTACTGGAAAAAGTCATATAGGGGAATGGCTCTATCTCAATGCTCAGCCAGGCAGAAAATGGCTGCACAGTTGTAAAGAAGCTAAACTAACCTCCTTCGTTTAGGCCAGAAAACTTTTCAAGATAGTGGGAAAGGTAATTCAAAAAAAACTAAAACTAAGCCCTTAGACAATAAAGAACACACCATAAAAATGAGTTGAGACAGCTTTCCTATTTCTAAGTGGCTGAACAGGTGCATTTCTGATTTCACGCTGCACTGAGCGTGTTTACAATGATTGCAGAGGAGTTGCAGGAGACTGGGCATGTTTACAGGGGAACCTGGGAGATGGAGTAGTGTTTACATATATGCTGGAAGGGAAAGAAGAGCATGGCGCTTTGCAAAAAGAGAAACAGAGTGGTGCATAGGAAACATTTCATACATGGGGGGAGGATATTGATGAGGGAAGTCAGTGCAGTGGAAAGGACACAAGTCCTGGGCTCCAGAAAGGCACAGGGATGAGGAAATAGTAGTGGCCAGAAATGGACAGTGGGTAATTGCAGGAGGAAGAGAATGAAGGGATGGAGAGCAAAGGAAAGAAGTGAAGAAGGTCAAAATGATAAGGTAGCGATGTGAGATTTCTGTATAACTAGGAAGACGTGGCGACTGACAAGAAAAAGGAGGGAATGCGTAGGAGAAAGAATGATCGAGATCAAAACAGCAGCGAAAATGTGGGCCTGTGGAGTGTCAGCGACAGATAAAAGTGTCAGGACAAAGTGGGGCTTGGATAGTAAACACCAATTCGTACAGTGCTGTGATAGAGGAGCTTGGTTTGCCACAAAGCCCACACACACACCCCTAACAAAGCCACTAACACACTGTGGCTACTGTGAGAGATACAGAGGATTGGAGGTGGAGTATGACACTCTATGTGTGTGCAACCTGGAAATAACAGAAGCTATAGTGACAACATTACTCTAAGTGTTTTCTCTCAAGTGTTCCTCTTTCATTCCGAGAAACACGGCAGCACCAATCTGAGGTTTTAGTCTGCATTTTGCTCGGAAAACACGCGCGGAGCCAGAGCAGGTGGCACAAAGTCACTCGAAGGAAGCCACAAAGAAAACTCAGACTTTTTCCCTCTTGTTATTTTTAGAGCACCTTAACACAAACATTTATCTTTCTCCAAAAAGGTCTCCAGTGGTGCGGCAATTAATCAAAAAGAAGCCAGACAATGAGTTTATTGATGAGGTTACCACTTTCTTGCCGAGGCAGAAGACTTGTAGACTTGTCTGAGGAAGCTACTCTTTTAAGATCTTTTTTTTTTTTTCAATCAGTGCTATATATCTTTGCTATCCGCTACTTTATGAATTTAAAATTAAGGTTAGGATCAGGAGTACTTCTTTTTCTCCAATGACACCGATGGCAAATTAAGCTACAACGTAAAAAAGGAGAAGGATGTTCCAGATATTAACCGCACGTGTGTGGCCTCAACTTAAAACGTCTCACTTAAAATTAAATCCTCCGTTGTCAAATAAATAACATCCATCTGCACTACGTTTCCTAGCCCCAGTGATCTGCTTTGAATTGCCATATTTTATTCTTCCCCCTCCCTTGATGCTACTGAAGCATAACTTATGAGTGCACCAGAAGGGCTTTGTTTGATTTCTCTGGGAATTGAGCCGAGAACTCCAAAATTGGACCAAATGAAAGCACAAAGCAGATCAATGGCAGCACAGTTTGTGGTGGCAACAGTGTTTTTTTTTTTTTTTCTGCCATCATTAGAATTCAACACAGATAAACAGCAGTATTTGACAATCATATAAGCATCACTGTAACATCTCAGTGGCGTATACTTACGCAGCAGGCACTCTTTGTGTGTGTGTGTGTGTTTGTGTGTTGACAGAGGGCTCTTACCTTCCGTCCTGCCTGGTAATTGTGTAACCGTAGGATGGGTTGTTGATGAAGCTGATGTTGACTCCGACCAGTGGCGTTCCGTCAGAGGTCACAACTTGTCCACGGATAACACAAGCGTGGCTGTGTGGGAATAAGACGGAGCCACGGCGTTACATTTATGGAAGACTTTTACATTAATAAAACTACATACATACATACATACATACATACATAGTATACTATAATATGTCATTACAGCGCTGTGTGTATGACTGTTTTAAATGTAGTCTACCAACCCTGTGGCAATCGATAATCGATAATCCGTCTTCACAAATGACCGGCTGCACTGAGGGTTCATAAATCCCAAATCTGTCATGTTCGTGAAGAGGACATGGGCAAAAACAAAAAGGGTTTTTTGTCTTTTTAGATTAGGGCTGCAAAAACAAATCTAGTAGTTAATGAATCAGCAACTATTTTGATAATGGATAATAAATAAATAAGTTATTTGTGAAGAAAATAAGACCAAAGGACCAAACAAGTATTGATTAATTATTTTCATGTAGTTCTTATCACACTGCTTAAATGATTGCGTTTTATTATTGCGTCTAGTTACTTAATGACGTGAAAAACAGGTTAATAAAAAGCTGAGACTGAATCGCAATCGGTTGAGCTTTGACATTGGCGGGACCTTGATTGTCGATCACAACCACATAGATTTATGCTCAAAAATAACAAATAATAAACAAAGTTGGCGGCACCCACACTCAACATATTAACTATGGGTGTTTTGCTTATATGCAGCATGAGGAACTGGCGGCGGGTTTATGCACAGTCGGTGAATAGAGACAAATCAACAGATCCTATCCTAGAAATGTATTAATCCCAAAGGGGCGATTCCATGGCTTATAGGGCAGTAATTAAAGATATTTAAGAAGGGTTAAGGAGAAAGAAACAAAACAAAAACAATATGTTAACAAGTAATTAACAAATTAAAGCGCACACTGACAGTATGTGCAAATGTGTAAAAGGTATGAATGTATATAAAAAGCAAACAAGTGAGTAAATAAGTTTACAGTACTGGATTGTTAAGGTGCAGCTAATGCAAACACGTGTAAATAAACACAGTAACGTATCTTTCTTGCACCAACAGAACAATTGAAAAGTTGTGGTTGTTTTTAAAGGGAAACATTTTTCTATACATTAAACGCCCAGAATAGACACAAACTGATACCTTGTAGGTTTTCTCAGAGGATTTCTCTATCCAGAATGGATAATAAGATAAGGAAGCTTTTGTTTGCTCTTGCTCTAATTAAAAAAAAAGAGAGAAAAAAAGGAGGATTTATCTTTTTCATTATACAACGCAAGAGTGGAAAATAATAGGACGGCAGATTGGAAGACTTGCTCTGCTAGTTATCAAGACCTTGACAGGTTTCCAGAATGACATCAAGTCGTCAGATGCGGCATAAATTACGTCTGATCATCAGTCCCCACCAATCAATAGTACAAAGTTGTTAAATTCAACTCCTAATCTCACTGAACTGATGCGATCAGAGATTTGCTGTATCACATCTCTGCTGAGGAACCCCGACCTCGTAATTAGCGTCAGCCAACGTATGGTCGACCATCGTTTCTGTAGAGGTTTGCAAAAAAACCCTGCCATTCTGCCACTTCTTCATTAGACCGTGGCTATTATTAATACATTTGGGTCTTAAACACTGCCACATACTGGAAACAATTAACACTAGCGTGTTAGTAGTTGCCCTCAACATGTCCTTACCAGAGGCAAGATCATTCACCCTACACTATCCTGGTCCCCTGGAACCCCATTTTATGTTAATTAGGGCAGGTCTCCTTCAGAAGACCTTGGCTGTCCACCACCACACTGTTAACAAGCAAGGAGATACTGCTCTGAATCCTAGGTCTCATGCCCAAAGATCCTTCTAGACTCATTTACATTGAATTACCACTAAAGTTAACCTAGAACAGGCTTGGCCATATGCGATTAATCATTCATGCCAGCAGTTTATTTTAGTCTTGTTTGAAAAGGTAATCATCCACATTTTCTTCAGACAGAGCCGTAGAAGTGGAACTATTTGCTCTTTGCTGCCTCTGTGAACCACACGGGGAGACGATTCCTCGCCGTCGAAGACAAACGATTTAAATATTGACATCAAATATCACAGAGAGAGGAAGAAAGAGCAGCAAAGGGGTCGTGAAGCCTTCAGTGCAGAAACTTCCCCCCCGTGAGTGGGATTTCACTCATCCAGACGTCTTCACAAAGTCGAAAGCATACTCCATAATATTTCCAACCTCCAGTTGATCATACATCATCCACAGAGGGCAAAGTCAGGACATGTTAAGAAAAATAAACAGGTGGGCCCTCTGAACTCAGCAGGATATTGTCTCTGGTTTAGGTTCTTTTACGGGGGGAGTAGAATACTTTTTTTGCACCAATATTATCACTATAAGTTTCTTTTTTATTTTAAAGGAAAACATGCTTAAAAAAAGCCATGTTGTAAAGCCTTGGTGAACAATGTGCAGACTTTGCAACAACAGTGAAAATAAAGTAGAAAAGGAAGAAATGAGCACAAACACCCAGGTGTCCTGTTTCCATCACTGCTGATTGGAGTGTGAGCCGATGAAAACCTGTGTCGACTGCAGTGTCATTAGACGCAGGAGTGAATGCTGATTATATCTATTCCCATTGCAGACAAAAGCCAGATGTTCCTGGGTCTTAATGGGCTTTTCCCCACTGGTGGATCTTTAATCCTTAATGGCTAAGTGAGTCCAGTCAAGTCTTGATGTGGATTTTGCCACCGATTTTTGCCCGGCATGAAGCATGGGCTCATCAAGGTGCGGTGCAAATCAAGGTTGCTGTCAGATAATCGTCCTCTGGATATTGTACGGCGAGAGCGGGGCCATCAATATGTAACGCTAACTACAGCACTGTGCGTGCATGGAAAATTCCACTTTTCTACTGACTGATCACACACACAACGTACGAGAAAACTAACGAAAACAACCACTGGTGAAATATCATTGACACAACTCTGTTAAAGACTTTTGTTAAACAGAAAATTGTTAAACATCTCCTTTAACCAGAATACAACTGTGAAGAAGCTGCATTACTCAATCGGATTCTGGATAAAATAGATTTAAGTATAGAGTACTTTAAATGAGGAAGGCTAATAAATGGTACCACCACCAACCGCAGAGGCAACAAAAACACCATTATCCATGCAAATGACTTGATTATAGGGTAAACCCTGCTGCAAATAAGCATGTCCCTGCGGTCCTCTTTTTCCCTCGCCTGTATGTTACTCAGCACACCGTAGAATGGAAAGTGAGGACACATCAAGGTACATTTTTACTTCTCTAAATATGAGAGTCAATTTAAGAGATGTTATTCCAGACTCTGATGGCCTCGTGCTTATACAAGTGTAATAAATAAAATAAGGAAAGTGCAAGCGAGTAAATTAAGCAAATAGCCTCTGCCTTGCTATTATAAACCAGCTATCAATCTTTGGCCATATTGTTCCATAGACAAAGTCCCTGTTTACTATTCCAGTCAGCATCCATTGCCGGGCCTTGGCAGTCACTTGTATTGTGTGTCATGGCGGCGAGTCGAGACATTTTATGCAGTGGCAGATGCTTTATTTAGTGGCACCTTTGCAGCTTTTTGTGGTGGGAAACATCAGGAATAGCACTCCGACATGTCTAATAGCATGAGGAAGTGGTTAGTGGATCAATAAAAAGATGATCGGGTGACAAGGACAGGCGTATCAGGACGATGCGAGGACCGTGCCTGTGAGGCTCATCTCAAGCACAGAGCCCCCCTGTCATAACTGCTCATATCTGTCAGTGGGTGGGGAACGAATACCGAGCATGAATAATAGATTGCCAGTGATATTTTTAGGTGAGCGGAGGCCTCCTCCAATCTCGCAGCTCATCTCTGGATTCTCCATTTTACTTATTTATCACTGCATCTCCTTGTGTGAGAGAGACAAGAGCATTACTCAATCCCCCTCTGCCTCCGCCCTCTGTCCAGCGAAGAGCGGCAAAATGTTGAGTGGTTCTTAAAACGCCGAAGCAAAAATGTCAATGAGGGAGAATGTCACAAATGTGTGTCTTACAGGGGGCTTTTCTTAAGTATCGACAGACGTGGACACAAAAAGTTCAGACGGACGTGGAGCTGGAGCGGCATGACAGGAGCTGATATATTGATTTTCACCGACAAGTGATGTCTGATCACGGACGGATAACAAACACAGGCATCAAAGACCAACATATTGAATAAAGACAGTGAAGAGACGAGACCTTGCTGACGGTGTGTGAAAAAAATATATGCCCGTCAGATTCATATTTTTTAGGTTCTTCTCCCCATTTCTAGTGAATAATGGATGATCTCTGTAACCACACCCACGTAACATTCACTACCGTGAGCAATGAAAACGCAGAGGGAAGAACTAATTCAACATGCCCCCGTCTCATTGAAGGCAGGCGTTTGGTCACATTTTAGATTCCACACCCTCCAGGGGGAAGGAGAAGCTCGATAAGACACATTACATGCAGGATTTGCAAAGTGAAGGGGAAGTATTTAAAAAAAAAAAAACACTCCCATGTGTCCACTCCTCCTGGCCGACTTGGCTAAGCACTTTCTATGCATCCCTGGTACCAGCCTTTTTGCAGAGAAGGTGCTGTAATGCATGTTTTCTCTCCCTGTGTCACTCTGTCTCTGCAGTACGGCGCTGAGCAGTGACACTGTAAATAAAAACGCAGTCAACGTCTGTCTAGTCTATGTATGTCGTTAATCAAGAATCGTTTCTGAATTGAATCGTACACCTGCTAATTCATATGTAAGCAAATTGTGAATTTGTAGAGCTGCAACTAACGATTGTTTTCATAATCGATTAATCTGACGATTATTTTCTCGATTCATCGTTTGGTCCATAAAATATCAGAAAACCTTAAAAAAATTGTTGATCGGTGTTTGTCACACCTGGAAATGATGATGTTCTCAAATGTCTTGTTTTGTCCACAAACCAAAATGATTAACCTTTAATGATTTCTCTGTTATCCGGAGCAAAGAAATGAAGAAAATACTCACATTTAAGAAGCTTAAACAATCGGAAATCTTGTTTTAATCATGAAAAAGCTTCGAACCGATGAACCGATTATCAAAATAGTTGTCGATTAATTTAGTAATCGATTAATAATCCATTCATCGATTAATTGTTTCAGCTCTAGAATGCTGTTAATCGTGCACCCCTATGATTTGCACATCTGAGATACGGTGAGCTGCAAATTACGCTGATGGAAATGATCCTACAAAACACGCGAGACACGCTTCTGAGATTGATCTGTCCTTAAGTACAGAGAAAAGGCGGTTGCTGGACTACAAATCTGGACTACAAATCTCTGCCATCTACCAAGTATAAAAGCCTCAAATAATGACTCCATGCCGCAGAGTTTGTCTGCTTCATCTGCTGCTTTTGACACCACACTAGAAAATGTAATCACCAGAGACGAAAACATTTTAAATAGTCTCAACTTCTTCTCTCCTTTTTTCTCCCCTTCACTATTTTGTTTTGATTGTTTCGCGAGAGCATCATACGCCAAGATGAGAGAGATCCATAAGCAAGTGGGAAGCAAATAAGGTGACAGCCTCATGAGCGATTAGAGATGAAAAGAGAAGGAGACAAAGGGAAAGAGAGGCAGGGGACTTTGACAGACGTCCTAGCTTGATATGAGCGTGTCTCAGATTCCGTGGTAGGGGTGTCATGAGCTCTGCCTCTGGGAGTGGGCCTCAGATGGATTACAGTATGAGTGATCACAATACATGAATATGAGATGCCTCTCTTGCCAGAGAATGCTCTTTGCTTTTTGCCACATTCTGTTTGTCGATCATAATCTGTCCATCATCTTTCTGGCTGTCCACACCAGCAGTCCCGGCACATTTCAGCCTCCACTGCGTATCACTGTCTGCATCAAACAGAAACTTCTAACGCTGGGTTTAAGTAAACAAACGTTTTAAATTCCCAAACGGGTTGATCACAAAGAGATGTCTACTATTTTTTTTTTATCTCTGAATCAAATATTTTCCACTTAAGACATGAAGTAGCAGCACTCAAGCCAATCAAATGAATCCATCAATCCATAACTTCCCCTTCTTTATAGGGCATTTCCACCAGCTCATCAAACACAAAGGCAAAGCAAGAGCTCGACATCTGCTTGAGTTTTCCAAGGCGTGTTTTGAATTCAGTTCAAATTTGACTTGTATCATGCCAAATCACCAATTTACATAATCCCAAAACACTTAACAGTGACAAGGTCAAACTCAACAGTCTGCACTTGTTGCTATGCGTCTACGATGATGTGCATAAGATACAGTACTAGGCTCTAGCTTTTTAATTGCACTGCCCCACATGAATAAACAACAGCCTCTGACTGACAGGTGCTTCCACCTGAAACGTTACCGTGCAAGGTTGGCTAAAAAATTCACAAACACAAACTAGATCCCTGCTAAATTAAAGGAAATGAGCAGAGTCGCCTGGCTGTGCGCACAATCAAAGTCAGGTGTCCTGACCGGCCGCGTTAAAATGTGAAACATATTAAATCCAGCAGCCCCTAATTTAACTGACTCAAATGAACGAGAAACGGGTGCATGACAGACCAAGTGACAGTTCCGGTAAAAACGAAAAATTCTATCTAATATTAATGACAAAAATCTGTCCCGTTCGCCTGGTTTACGGAGTGTCACACTGCGGAGCATCTGGTGGGAGTAATGCACGTTTCACTCACTTGCTGTTGAAGGGGTTGGCTCCGGGGACGATGTGGGTGCTGTCCCTGCCCACCAGGAAGCGGACTCGGTCATAGAAGGTCTGCAAGTTTGTCTGTGCAGAGGACATCTGTGTCTCCTGGATGATGTCCAGAGGGTCCGGGGAGCCCACGCACAGGGAGGTGGTGTGACAGGTTGCCTGCAAACAGCAGTCTGGATCCATGCAGTCCACCAGGCCATCTGACAAGGTCAAAAGAGTCACACACATCCATTTAACAAATAACTGGACATGCACCTGGGAACAGAGACTATATACGGTGCAGTATATTTATACATACGGTATATTTTTGAGCCACTGGGGTATTATCATTCTTTCCTGCTGCTTTACAACATGACCACACTAATGTGTGTGTATATCTCATTCTGGAGACCATTAACACACTTTGCAATTCTTGTGATCACTTTAATACGTACAGTAACTGAGATGAAATAATACAGGAAAAGAAAGAGCTGCTGTGCGATGCACATTACTTTGCCGAAGTGGGTCACTGTACTCCCTATACTCTTTGCTTTCATGGCCCTATCTGGCCAGATGGGTGATAAAAATAAACCCTGCTGTCAGAAGTCAGTCAAATCCCTAGCAGCACCCAATCTTTGCCACTGAGAGCCCTGTGGTCCCTGCACAATGACACGGGGAGACAAACAGCCGCCGCATAAATAAGGGATGCTAGTGCCAAGTTTAAGCTCAGAATAAGGTCTGGAAGAAAGGGAGTCACGTCTCCCATTTGGCCTTGAGAGTGGTGCAGCCCCCTGGCTGGCTATGTGTGCGTGCCTGGCTCTGCTTGGGGCTAGTTAGAGGGCAGAGTAGGGACTTCCTCGAGGGGCCGGCGCATGCAGAGCGCTTTAGTCCAGCTAGTCTGCTTTTTTAATAAAAACCAGGTGACAGACTGAAAGCCATTCCTCATCTCCCACCTACAGAGGAGCACAACTGAGGCTGCAATGCATAAAGCAGGTGCACTATGCTCTCAAAGGTGGCCAATAACCTTAGTCAAATCTTGCCTACTAGTCCCCTGCGTGTCAGAAGGTGTATATGGTTATCGTGTTTGTACCTCCATCGTTGTCCTTGACGTCACTGCAGGCAGTTTCCATGGAGGTGTCACAGCCATTGCCCCTCCAGCCCAGCTGGCACACACAGTACCAGCCATTGGTACCAAGAGTGCACCTACCATTTCCGTTGCACAAACCAGGGCAGCCCTCTGTGTGACAAAAAAGGACAAAGACAGCAGTCGGCACAGAATATTAAATGGGGAAACACATGAACGCTGTGTATCTAACTCCAACAATACAACAGCAACAATGCAGGTTGTTGATGGCAGTGCATTATTGTTAATATTTCCCTGGCAGGTGGCAATAATGACCCTTGGTTGAAGTTGATTAATGTGATACATACAGCTTTCTACTATCCCTATGCAGTAAAACCAGATATGAGGATCTTCTAAATCAATATTCACTTATTACTACAGTAGATTGGCCTTCTAAAGCTGGGTAATGAGAGCAGCGGTGTACACTTACTTGCACGTAATTGGATCTGTTTTTTGTTTTTTTGGTATGTAACCATCATTATGCTCATAAAATTACAACTGCAAAAGAGAAAAAAAAAAGAGCTGCACCAAAAATGGCATTCATTATTGAAAGAAGATCTACGTGCAAATACACACTTCGTTTTGTTGATAAATTGTCTCCAGACTCATGTTTGAAATCAATAAGATTACCGCGTCCAAGGAAAGTGGGTGTTCTGTCATTAACGGACGCAGAGTGCAGAAGAAATAAATGAAATAAATAAATAAAATGGTAGGAAGTGCACGAGTCTGAGCTGACGGCGTTATGCAGAGGAGGAGGAGGAGGAGGAGGAGGAGGAGGAGGGCTTTGCTCGCTCTGACTGTGTTCCTGGGCTTGTGACTCAAGGGAGGCTAAAAGCAGGCTGGAGCAGAACGACAGGTGAAACATTCCTCTCTTTTTCTCTGGATAGGTCTCCACAAGGGCATAGATCAGAGGATTATCTTGGGCCATTTTTCTCGGGCTGTTTGGAATTTATCTGGCGCCTTCGTATCCCTGAGCTGCAGCAAAGAGGCTGAGGGCAACGTCTCCAGATATCAAACGCACAAGTCTCTCGCAGTTTGTGTTGTTAACAAGCTGCCTTGATAGAGAGAATGCTAAGCTGACCCATTTTTATCAACGGGAGAGAGAGAGAGAGAGAAAGACAGAGAGAGCTGGGTGGCTGTCGTCATGCAGTTACATCACAGGGAGAGATTGGGAGAGCGAGAAAGAAAGAAAGAAAGGAAGACTAGAGATGGCTACAGTGAGTGCAGGACATTTATTCAAGGGAGAAAGATCAGTTTAAGGAAAATTAATATTTAGGAAGCTGTATAGACGCAGCAGGGTTTTGGAGACTACACGGTTAGTTCAGTAATGCATCAGTTGCATTTAGGTTGTTGTAGAGTAGCAACACAACGGCTACACAATTCTACAGTCTAAGCCTATTCAAACAAAAGCCCTGAAAGCAAACTGAATTTATATTTACCTGAACTCTGATAAATCCCTGAAAAATAAACAATAATAGTAAAAAATCCCTGTCTAATAAAGCTCAAAATCAGAAATAATATTGTAGTCGTCGGACATATGTTATTATGCCACAACTGCCAAAATCATGTCAGGTGGTCAAAGTCAATGGTAAGTAATAATTCACAATAGATATGCAATACCTTGTTACTTCCCCTCTATAATAAATTCAACTTTTCCCCCATTTTTGCTTTTTTTTGCTCTGTAATAAAATTTTTCTCTGACAAGATTCATCTTCTAAGCGGTTGACCTGGTTCCAGGCTTGAAACTCTTTGTTCTAAGTGGGAACAATTTAAATGAGGAGAAATGTAATTCCCAAAAGCAGCCGATGCCACTGTTACTCTGCACACAGAAAGCCACTTGTAATCATTCTGGTTTTTTTTTTTTTATAAATGTTTCGTATGAAAACATTATTACGCTTTTAGCCAAATTGACTCTCCTTTTAAGAACAAATTATAAAAAAAAAAAAAAAAAACTGCACTTTCTCAACTGCGTACATTCGTTTATACTTTTAAACACAATTAATTAAGAGTAGAAACATGTATTTTTGTCAGACCGCAGAAAGTGTGTGTTCGTGGCAGGCAATTAACAAAAGAAGCACACAGAATATTCCATGATGAAAAGAATTATGAATTTTTAAAATAAAATAATTAAAAAAAAGATTTTTTTTGTTTATTATTTTTGTTTCTATTTTGTTTTGTTTTCCTGAAGAACGAGATTCACTGTTGAAAACTGACGCCATTAGAAAGCGCTTTGCCTCCTAGACACGTCAGGCATTAGCTGTCCTTTTATTGAGCAAATGGACAAAACAACTCCGGTTAGACCAGTGGAGACAGATGATTAGTGCGCGCTGAATGTTTATTACGAAGATAAATAAAGATCCGCTCTCTGCTCGGCAACAGTTCAACTTAATTGGCAGCTCTTTCAGAAAGGAGCCCCCGCTGAGCCCCGCCCAAGTCTGGCTAAAACAGCTCCACACGTGAGGGGGGCAAGTGTTCGAAGGACTCCTCTGGCAGCCGCTCTCATGCCAGGTGGTCCATTACCAAGGACAGAGTGAGAGTAAAAAAAAAAGGGAGCTGGAGGCACAGAGGCAGGGTTGCAGCACCGCCTTCGCCCCCTGCTTGCCCCACACCAACCAGACCATGAACTCTTTTAATTAGATAGGATGCGGCCTCAGCACCTATCATGCCCTGCTCGCAGCTGCGCGCTCATACATAATGCATAGCACAGGTTATGAAGCCCCCTTTTCCCCTGACATCCCACTAGTGGGAACACAAACCAAGTGTACAACATATGAAAAGAGGAGACGCACAACTTGACTCACCAGGTGCGAAGGTGCTAAGTGGAGATAACGGAGTGACAACATGGAAAAAAAAAAAGTTGATGGGCGGTGGAGATCTTTAGGATGAGTGGGGGCGGAGTTTGCATAAGTCAATGAGCACGGTGTGTGTGCGTGTGTGTGTGTGTGTGTATGTGTGCGTGTGTGTGTGTCTGACTGGTTAATGCTGGAGTCACAATGGAAGGAAGGTAGACTTGAAGGAAGGAGGAATGCCATACCTTTCACTACCTTATCCAGATAGTGAGCTTGGGAGATAAAAGACAAGACATATAAGGGAGGTTTGAACAGTGCCACTTCAATGACAAGACAGCAAGGCAAGGTGTTAGTTTGCATCACAGAAATGTAAATAAAAAAAGGAAAAAGTGCAGTCGTGAGCGCAAAAAAGCGTGCATCACAAGCACAACAAACACGACACAACGCGGAGGGAGTGGGATGGAGACAGAAGTAAGAAGGGGAGGGCGTAGAACACACACAGAAGGAGAGAGAGATAAAGAAAGTGGTACAAAAGAAAGTGGTATGTTCAGGAAGAACATTTCAATCTGTCCCCATTTATCAACTGTCGGGATCAGAATATCTCAGGGGAGTATTTCAAAAGAAATATGATTGATGCACATATTACCACCCTTACGTTTGACAAGCAATATGAGACTGGAGGTCAGGCTTTTAATCTTTTAACACCTCTATTGATGGTGAGGTCACTGGAGGTTCTGGCGATGCCGGGGCCGTACCGGACCTCCCACGCGCCATAGCGAGGGGCCCGGGGCCAACGCGGAGCTCTCAATAATGAAAATTGATTTAAATTGAGATCTTTGGCTCCTTAATGGATGACACTGAGGAATATTCTTGTCGAGGGAGTGGGGATCTCAATATGGCACTTATAAAAGGCCCATCAATTATGTAAGGCCTGAATATAAAACATTCACAGATTGAGTCGAGGCTCTGAGCTCATGCAGGCTGCACTGCTACTGCTGAGATATGTAGGAGAACAGTGGGAGGAAAGAAACGGCTTCATCCGTTTGAATGTGACAAAGCTTTCACCTGTAAGGCTTCGGCATTCTTTGGTCTCTGCATTGACTCAAATGTGTAGACGGTGCAGATTTCTGTCTATTAAAATGCCGTGGCAGGAAGGGAACAGCCTTCGTGCCATTGTGTCTTTATGTCCTCTGTCATGTTTATACTATGATAATGAGTCTGTTACTGTCTTAGGCCACAGCTGTCAACAATGTGGCGGTTGTTCTGTTACTTGTAAAACTACTAAAACACAGCGCACGTCCATATGGTCCGTATTTTTTAAGTAGTTTAACTCTTAAGAACACGTTTACGGTCCACGGTTTATGTTTTAAGGTCATGTTGATCAGCAACGTGACATTAAGGGGATGGTTCACGACATTTAAAGTGCGGCTGTATGAGGTAGTTTCTCACTCTGTGTGTCTCTGTGCCGAGAAGCGGCATTAGTTTTGTATTTCTGTGACTTCCGTGTAAAGTCACATGAACTTACGTGGACTTAAGAGGTTTACAAAGTGACACACAGTTGAGTTCCCTGTCAGACAAGGCTGTAACGCAAGGAACATAATCTAAAGAAAGCGCGTACGCCACACACTTGAGCTGATGTAGATTTTCTTTTTCTTTTTTTGAAGGTCAGCTGTTTGCAAAGTGGTTAAAGTCTGCTTTTTTCCCCCCTGTCGTTCCCCATCACAACTATGTTTTGCTGAGGCTGCATGTGTCCGTCCCCCAGCTGCTTCTTGACACAGCGCGAGCACAGAGTGCAGTCACCTGTATGTAATACATTGACTATGTATAAGTACCTCATACAACAGCACTTCAAAAATCCTGAGCTATCACTTTAAAAGTAAATAGGGCACTGGAGGTAGTGTACAACAAATGAAGTGTATGGGACGTAATTTAGGAGAGCCGGTGATATGTCAAAAAAATTGTGCCTATGTCCACTATTTAAAAAAACACTTCCGACCAGTTAACGAGATAAAGAAGATAGTTACGAGGAGAGAAGAGAAGAGAAGAGAAGAGAAGAGAAGAGAAGAAAAGAGAAGAATGGTCAGGTTGCAATCTTGCAAAGCAGGCATCACACAGAGTGGCGTGTTGTCTGGATGGTCCCCTCTGATGTTCTGAGGATGTTTGACAGTCCACAAACATCCTGAAGTGAGAACAACATTCAGACACACAGTCCTAGTGAGCCTATGTGAAGCTGTCAAACCTCAGAGCATCTATCACCACAACTCAGTTGTATCATCATGCTTTTCATTATGGCACTGGGCATTGCAAGCAGATGTCAAAGGCCAGAGGGGCAACGATTCCTTACCGACAACCTGCTGTAGCTTTTATTTACAAATGAGCACTAGAGTCTGAATGATTTGACGTTTGAGGGCTTAATATTAGGGAACACAATCATTTAATACTGATGTTATTAAAAATAGGGTCCAAAACATCTAATTACAATGATTTTGACGTAATATTGTGATTGCAATTCCATTTGGAATCAAAGTTTATAAGTGGAGCTTCAGATTAATATTTACTGTGGAAGATGAGAGGCCATCGAAATATTAACAACTACACTCTAGTGTGAGGATGAGAGCTTAAAGATATGAGGTGTTTCTAACATTGTTGTTTTGCATTTTTTAAAAATCAATCAAAAACCGAAAGATTAAATAGCAGCCAAGGTGCAGTTTTGATTTGAAACTGATTATTAATTGTTCAGCCCTGGCCTAAAATGTAACTGTAAAAATGTCTAAATAACTGCATTTAAAAAAAAAAAAAAAATATTGGACAATTTTGGCAGGCGAACAAAAAACTGGTTGAGCTGTGATTAGTACAATCCCTAAGGCTTCATCCATACTACTATGTTATTAGAAAATGAATAAATGAATTAAAAATCTGCTTCATTCACACATACTGGGCAAGCCCGTGCTGGTGTTGTTTCAGAGAGTGAAACTAAAACAACAGAGCAAGTATTTCTGATATGAGACGAGCTGAAGTTTTAACTGATAGTGTTTTAACTGAGCTTCACAGTTGATTGTCAATTCGTGACTGAATAAATAAAAAAAAAAGCTGTATAGGTGATTTTATGCATTTTTAAACGGAAATGGAGCAATGTGGATGCCGCCTAATTACCTATTATCTATTATTATTATTATAAAAAAACATTACAAACCGGCTCCTTCTACCGCATCAATTTCTTATGAATAAATTCACAAAAAAATGAAAACAGTCAACAATGTGAACCCATGAAGCACTGCTGGCACACTTAAGTATGAAAGCCACTACAGAAGACAGAGCAGTGAATAACCCGAAGTCTTAAAATGAAAAATCTTAACTTCAAAACTCTTGGTTCAAGTGAGTCAAGGTTTCTAGGAAAGCTCCGCTCATTCAAACAAGGTCTAGTTTTTTGTTTAAAGCCGAAGCTGAAATTGCTGGTTGACCTGCTCACAGTGACTCACATGTTGACATTAATAGTAAATAATAAAAAAAAAAACGGGGGGGGGAGGGGGATGAAGAAAAGGATGAGCAAAATGAAAGGACACCTTAGCACATTCCCACATTAAAATGCAAGAAGGCAAGCCTCAGATCCTTGAGTAAACCTGTTCATGCTTTACCGAGTTGCACAAATTCAATTAAGCATGCTCCCCCCCACCCCCCCATCTTCTCCAACTGGACCCTTCTCTTCACACCCACCGCTTCACACACACACAGGCAGGCAGGCAGACAGCCTACGCCTTTGTTGGCCCCTCAAACCCCTCCTGAACACACACACACACACACACACACACACAGTTTCCCAAACCTCTTCCCATCCTACCAATAGTGCAGTGTTCTCCGTTCCAACCGGGGCTGCATTCACATTTGCCGTCCTTGCATGTGCCGTGTTCGTTGCAGCGAGGGTGACACGCCCTTTGGTCACACCCATTGCCCATCCAGCCGTCGTCGCAGCGGCAGGTGCCCGACACACAAATGCCATGGCCACCACAGTCCGCTGCACAAATCTCTGTGGGAGACAGGGGGACATACATAGGGGGGAGGAAAAAAAAAAAAAAAAGACAAAAAAGAAGAGAGTGTGGGGGGGAGACAGACGGAAGGACGGAGGGGGGGTAGAAGTGGGATGGAAGGGGAAGACAAGGCGGTGACAGGACAAGGCAACAAGGGTGAAAAAAAAAGACAAATCCAGGAGTTATTGTCAAGGAAAGGCGGCCACGCTCCACTACCTTGTCTGATGGCAGCTGAAAAGAAATTCCTGCACCTCATAAGGGCCAATCCTTTTTGACAATACAAATCTAATAAGTCCATTACAAAGAAAAGACATGGATTGTAGCAGCCTTAGTAGTCTTATTTCCCCCCTCTGCCTCTTTTTTTGGTGAAGATTCACTGCTGTCTGTCACAAAAAAAACCCCACATAGTTTGAACTTCACGGAGGGAGAGGCAACAGCATCAGCACTAACGTTTTGATTAAACTGTAAATTTTTATTCCTCGCGTGGCATCGGGGTTCATAGATTTGCCACATGCTTTACTGCGCGCTACACGCGGACGCCGGGGCTCCACGGCGAGATTCGAGATGTGCGAATCCGTATTCTGTTTTTTTTTTATTCAGCCTAAGTGCAGTGCAGCAGAGAAGGGAAAAAAAAGCACATTTTGTGTGTGATGAAGGAGAAGGAGACACGGAGCCACTGTAAAGCCTGGCTGATGCTATTGTGTGGCAGCTGAAAGACCTCCCTGACAGCCTGTGATAGAGCCTTGGACATTACCCCGTGTCTCATGAACTCGAGGGAGAGTATGACAAGACCACGGCTCAAAGAAATGAAACAGTGACAGATTACTTATTAATCTCATTGAAATGTTAACCTCTTTATTAACCATTCCTCAATAAAAAAAAAAAAAAAAAAGAGGCTTAGCGTTATGGGCAACGAGGAACAATAGCCATGTATTCCTGGCTTATTAGCCAAGCCAATTCAAATGTGACCACAGGGGAGCGACCCATTTGGAGGGACATTTTTTAATATGTCAATTACTGCATTTGCAGTGCCTGATTTGTCATTGCTATAAATTAAAATTTGAGGGGTATGTTTCACAACAAACCATGGCATGGTTTGTAATCACTCTCCCATGATAATTACAGCTTTGAGATTGACTTTTTAAACCTTACAAATGCTCACATCCACCCAGTCATCAGGATCGCAAACAAAAATGACATTATTTATTTACATGTCTATGGACAGGAATATCAGCGTGATAGTTTTTAAGCTGTTTATGGACAGGTTTTTCACTTTAAGATAAGTTTAGCCACAGGTGGCACAGATGACACACTGCAAAACACAACAGAATGTCCTCATAACTGTGTACAATCCATAATAGCGCACTAAAATATCTTTAAAAACACACTCTGATGTCCTTATAACTCTGTTTTAAGAATCAAATTGACGTTGAATTTTTGTCAAACACACTTAAGAGAACTTTCCAAAATGCTGATATACTGTAAAACAAATGAAACAATTTGCTAAAACGTGACAATCACATCTTTTTTTTCTTTTTCTTTTTCTGTGAGAATATGCTTTTTCAAGGCTTTCTGGCTGGCACAAGCTAAAAAAATGAAAGATGCAAACCTAAAATATCCAAGATTTGTTTGGTGTCAGACGTCAGCTCAATCAATTTCTAATAGTGATTTATTGTGGGAATATGTAAATCCTCTAAAGAGAATATTAACACTGTTAAGTGGGAGGCGCTAATGAACATCTTGAGGGATTTCATTAGCACATCATGTCGACATGAAATGTAAAAACTGACCCGGGCATTTCCCTCCTCAGCATTATTGGAGCACAAACTGGTCAGAGGAAGCAGACTCAGTGCTCAGTGTGAGACAACAGTTCACTTAGAGGGAAGGGGAAACCTTTAAGATGATGAAGATGCAATTACAGGCTGCAGGCAAGCCCTCATTATCCGTGGTAAGAGGAGTCCACCATGAGAAATACCCCCGTCCCCATGATAGCTGTTACCATTTACACTGAAGGAGTGTGTAAACAAAGTTTCCTCTGGGTAGGAGAACAGCAAAAAATGGCATAAAAGCACATATTAAAGGACATAAAACCTCAGGCATTGCTTTATGGCGAGTAACAGCGTTGCTACCAACTGTGCTTACCTGGATTACTGTTCCAAAGCCTTATGGGAAAATTAAATTGTGACTTAAGGTCAATTAACAGACTCTTGAAAGAAATATTAAAGGCTTCCCCTCTTTTTTCTTGCTTCGAGTCTCTGAAGGTTACAGGCCACTCGCCATACCACAGCACCACGGAGCTTGTTAGGCCACAGGAAGCTTTACAATGAGCAGGATAAAGGAGGATCAAGAGCCAACTCATCATCATTTACTCTTTAGCTCTTTCTTTGTGAGGCGGACTCAGACTAACAGGCCATTTTGCTCAAAATCCCTCAGATTACCTAATAAGTCAGTGTGTCTACTGTGGAAAATGAAAGGCTTCCTGGATCCAAGTTACTGCCTGGAAAAAATGTCTAGCCCGAATATTATATCTCGTACCGATACAAATTATAATCTGTGTGTGAAATTGTGCGTATTTTCTTCCTGTGTTTGATTTTACAGTTTTTAAACATATTTAAAGCATCTTTAAGCACCAAATAAACACTACTACTACTATTCATTTGAAAGCTGATAATATGGAAATCTTTTAACTGACGCCTTGGCCATGTGCCACACACTCCCTCTTGACAACTACTCTATGAAAACAAATGATTATAAAGACATCAGAGGCCCATTTTACCAAAGCCGCTCAACCTTTACTCGTCTCGTATGACATATTTTATACGTGTGAAAAGTTCACGGCAGTGTTTTAGGGGTAAAAAACAACAACACTTGTTTGGTTAATGTAAGCAGGCAGACTGCTGTCAAAGAAGGTTTCCTCCTTTGAAGATATTCCCTCGCCGTAAAACTGCATCTCATGCCGTTCGTGTTTGACTACCGGGAGAAAGCAATACCCGTGGAGAAAACGAGGGACACAGTGATGACAAGCCATCATCAGCTTTATGCCTCAAGAATGAGAGTCAACTTGCATTAGATCTCGTCTCGTCACGACAACAACCCCCGCTATGCATTTCCCTCTTGTCTTTGCCCCCAAACTAACCCGTGTGTGGTGGCTGAGAATGAAGTTGTTCACAAAAGAAGTGCATTTACAGCAAACTCCACCATCGTGTGATTGCTAGCTGTGACTGTCCGGCCGATCGAGGCTGTGAATAATTGCAGATTTGAAGTGAATAATTTTTTCTTGTAACAATCAGAAATGTGTGTAGGGGCCCGGGAATTAACACAGCTGTATTGAATCACACTGTGAACTAAATTTGGACAAAAGGTTATAAGGTTATAATTATTGTAAAAATTAGAAAGGGTAGAAAATTATACTTGCTATTGTAATTTTTTTTTTTATTGATTTGATTACCACAAGGATTTGAGTTTCAATGGGCCTCGTCATTTGAAGTACTTTCTTAGATTTTTGCTCAGAAAATTGAGTTTATGTAAAGTAAACTTGTAAATAAATGTTTAAATGAGTCTCTAGAGAGTCTGTACACTGGTCATAAAACAAATATTGGAGTAAGATAGAAAGTTTAATTGTACACAATGTTTTTTATACAGTGTTAACAAAAGATGGCCAAATATGAGACATGTTCACAAACGCACTAAAGGAATTCTGCCAATTTTGACTTTGATATGAGGGAAGCGCTCACCTGTAGCACAGTCGTGGCCTGTCCAGTTGGGATCACAGCTGCAGGTTCCGGTGTCTGCCAGGAAAGCTCCGTGTCCAGAGCACTGGTCCATGCAGGAGGCCCTGGGGCTCTCACATCCTGGCCCTCCCCAACCCACAAAGCAGTGGCACTCTCCCTGGACGCACACTCCTCGCCCCGAGCATGTTGGATCCAGGCAGTCCACTACGGAGGGGGGGGTTGGTCCAAAGAGACAATGTTAGACACAACAGTCACCTGCTGTGACCATCATTCAGAAGCAACCTGTCGTGTGTGTTTGAGCTTGACTAAAGCGACAGAGGCAGTGAAACGAGCTCAGCACGTGTGTTGAGGATGATGCACCGGAAGACATTTCTCTCAAAAAAACATTAACAAATAAGGAAATCTAATTATTGTTTTCACACGGGAAGGAACTGGAGCAGAGAAAAAATCTACAGGTAGAGCCCAGCAACCTCCTGCTGTGATCACATCATGGAAGCTGCATCCGAAAGGGGGAAGGCGCTTTAACAAGAGTGTGTTTATCTGAAATGAAAATCGTGATAAAGAGCTGGAAATAACCAACACAAAAGGTAAAGGGGGGGGAAAGGACTTAAGAGAGGGAAAATGCATCGCCTGTTTGAAACTTTAAAATTCTCACTCCAACAAAGCATAAATGATCTCGCAATTCATGGAAAGGTTTCAGTCGTCTCCACGGCAACTGCTCTCTAGTTAGCTCATTTAGTTGTATCATCCTGATCAGTTTATCCTTCTAGTTGTTATTTTTTTAATTTAAACTGGGCTGGGAGAAGTATACCTTTTGAGATAAAAATAAATGGGACAATAAAAGTACTCCATTCAGGGATTTTCAGTGTGTTCAAGAGCTTTAAAATGTAATTTTACAAAAAATATGATCATGAATCACAATTATTATGAGCAGGATAAGTCATGATGTGAATTTTTCATACTGTCCTAATGTCAATAGGCACTTTTATCTGTCAAAACACATCGTTTCTGCCGCTAAATGCACCCCGTAATGAAGTCTAAATAGGGCTTTAGTCTCTTTAGGCATACGAGTATGCTTGACTAGCTTAGAGACAATTTGAAAATCACTGTGGCTATTCTGCACACTGTATCAATGTAAGCTCAATTCATATGCAAATATCAAATTAATGCCCGCTTGGAAAGTTTCTGCTCCCTTGACTTGTCCTTAAATGAGTGCTCACTTTTGGAAGCGCAAGGGCTGTGGGAGCAGACAATCACAATGATACCATTATTTCTACCGGACAATATCTGTATGGTACACACAGATGGCAAATGGGCGCCAGGCAGGAGCAACGTCTCACTACTGAGAGCAGCAGGCCATGCCATGGCAGTTCCCCTTTACTGTGACATAAATGGGTATAAAGGCCGTTATAGTGAGACAAACAGGATCTCTCGCCTCTTAGCAGATGGTTTGGTGCGAGGCACAAAGATCAGAGGCTAACTGACAAGCAAGTCTCTCCTGGCAATTAATCATTGTGGCTGAAGGTCGCACGGAAGAAAGGTAAAAATGTTAAAGGGCTGCTGTCCATAGTCCCTTCCACTCCTTATGCCTAGCGCTCCACCCAAAATAGAATGGGGGCCTATGGATGTCACAAACCCCATTTATCAAACTCCCAGGGTCCATTTTTCATCTTGAAATGAGAACCTTCAAGAGCTGACAGACACAATGGCTCCTTCAATCTTATCTGGTCCAGCCTGATCCAGAATCGTGAATGTAAAGTTGCTAATGGATTAACGCCAGACTTTGTGTCTGGATTGCAAACATTCATTTTTATTTTTTAATTAAAGTAATTATGCTTATCTATATAGTGGCTATGACACAGCGGCTTACAGCAGTGCTGAGTAAATCCTGTCAACTTAAGTAGTCTTTGCAATGTCAGGCCACCAATGTTAACAAAAATGGTGTTGAGTGCATCCATAATGTGTTTTCTTTTTAAAATGAACATATTTAAACAAACAATCACCTTCTTCACAGTTCTCCCCTTTGTAGCCTGGGTTGCAGATACAGGTTCCCACGATGCAGGTCCCGTGGTTGCTACACGTGACGTCAATGCACTGGTTGGTGGGAACGTCACATTCGGCGCCCTTCCAGCCGCTGTGACACATGCAGCGACCTTTAAGGTATTGACCGTTCCCGCTGCACAGCACTGGACACGCAGCTTTGAAAAGAGCAGACGGCACATGCATCGGTGTGAATGGATCCTTCTCGGCGCTAGCGTCAAAGACGCCTCGGTCGGACGACGAGCTTTTGACTGCAGTGACTGAAAGTTAACTCTACGATATGCAGCAAAAAAATATAATACTTTGAGTTCCCATAACAGATGGATAGCAGATGGCAGTATGTGTAAATATGTGGCTAGAGCCATTCGTTTTAACACAATGTCTTTACTTATTTTCCGTCATTTCTAATTTGCTAGATAATAAATACCGCCTAGATTTCATACCGAGAGAGGTCCCGCTATCTAAAGCTGTGTCCTCCTCGTCCCACTTTATTCAAGTGTTCCTTTGTATGTAACACAATGATGGAGTGACGAAAGGTGAAACTTTTCCAGTGAGAAAGATCTGGAGAACAATTAAAAGGAATTGTACAATTACATTTGCTTTGTCCTGCTGCGACAGTGACTATCTGGCAAGAGATTATGAGAGAGTGCGTATCTGAAAGTTGGAGATGAATGAAGTCGTTATGACAAAACCATTGACTCACCTCGCCCGCAGTCGGGTCCTTTGAATCCTAAAAAGCAGTGACATGCTCCAGAGACGCAGTCGCCGTTCCCGAAGCAGTTACTGGGGCAGTCGTCGATTGATTCTGCAAGAGGGCAATCAGAAGCTTTTCTGAGTAATGCGGCTTTCTTCCCACTCGTTTTCTCAGCGTTGATTATTATTACCCCTTTGGTAATGACAGTGATAAACACTGGCTCCGGTCCTGTCAACTTTTTCTGTTTCACAACGTGAAATATGTGTTTACGGAATGATTCACTAAAAGAGTGAACAAATTCAGATCATCCCGTGTTGTCTGTATGAAAAAAAAAAAAAAAATTCTCTGAAGTTCTCCAAGCAGTGGAGAGAGAAAAGAGTCAGAGGTTGAATTGAATCATCTGGAGGATAGATGATATGGTGGGGGGGGGAGAAATGAATAAAAATATTGTTGTCAACTCTTAACGTGTCTGTTTGAAAATGGAGGCTTCTAATACCCTGACATTCTAATAAGTCACGTCTTTAGTGGTAAGGAATGTCAAAGCATAATCATATACACCCGCTGTCTTTTCCTGAGATCACCTGTAAAGAAATACATATCTCTATTCTATCCTTTTTCTTCTTAGCCTTCCACATATTGAAGTCAAGATTTAAGACCATAATTAACAAAATATACGACCTATTTCGAGTACAATAAATATGAAGGACATTTAGAGACTAACTTTCAAACTAAATGAATCCAATTCATCGGTGGCTCTGTACTGATTTTTCCCCGAGCCACTCAATTTGTTTCTTTAAAGCCAATATTTAAAATTCACATAAAAGTGTCCTCATAACTGAAGATAAAAATGACCTCAGGAGGAAATGAGAAACACAAGCTATCATTATGTTCCCCACATCCAAGGGGATGTGAGAAGACTGTTTTTAGGCTCACTTATCAGTGTCATGTTGCTCTTGTATTGTACTTTTATTGCACTGGACTTATTGATGCAACCAAATCAAATAATTATTTAGATGTTCATGTTCTGATGGTTTTTTTTTAAAAACAAAAAACAAAAAAAGGACCATAGGAACTAAACAGTGGCAGCATTTGATTCTGCAAGAGGGGAAACACGATGCTCAGTAAATTAAGCCTGAAATGGTGCTGAAAAATACTCAGTCTTGTCCGTTGCCTTCAGGCAGCAGAAGCTCTGAGGCAAAACTTCCTGAACAAAGAATCTCTTGTGCTCCACAAAGGGCTAGAAATGTGAGCCATGGATTCAGCTCCCCTTTACTCTGGAGAGTCAATCATCAGCGAGGATGCAACGCTAGACAGGGAGAGAAGACAGAGACGGAGAGAGAGATGGTGGGGGGTGCTGATGTTTCCTGTGCTGCCTGTTTTAGCTTTAGTGGATTCATGGAGGGGAGAGACTATCTCCTTCACTGTGGTGGAGGCAAATAAGCATTTTTGTCGGGGGGTTTTGATGGCTTCCAATGAGGACATCCATCTACAGTGGGAATACAGTGTTTTAGCTCAAAGCCAGGGAAACCATGTGTGTGTTGTGGTGGTAGGTGGCAGTTAGGAAAATGAGGTGTGGTTTGTGTGCACACTTGCTATTAGAAATTCCTCCCAGAAGTACAATTTGCGGGGGGAGATCCTTGCTTGTGAATCTTGCAGCTCGTGCATATAGGGACATAAAAGAAAGCCCTTAGTGGTTTGTTTTTTTAGTTTTTTTTTATTTATGGTTCACCTAGCAAAGTTTAGAAAAATCTAACTTTCTAAACTGCATTCCGCTGACATATTAAAGGGCCAATTATTCCATTCTGCATTAATGTACCTCTAATTGAGGCAATCTTATCTTTATCCATCACGGGGTTGTTTCTTTGGGGAAAAACATACGAAGTGTTACGTTTAACTGAGTTGTCGTAAAATACCCTGAACGCTGGCGCAGTTTAGCAGACTGCACACTGCCCATGTCTATTGGCTGCTTCCTCTGAGAGTAGGATGGGGAGGCCATGAATATCTCTTAGCCACACACTCGACATAGGCCAACGCATTAATCATGGATTCAAGCAGAGCTTCATTGAAATTCATTACCCTTCATATCAGGGGAGCTAACTATTGTGTGAGGCTCTGCAGTCAGTGAAAAAGAGTAGTGTGCAGAAGGCAGGTTTAATCAGAGCCTTTGCCATGTTCTCAGAGGATGTGCAGCATCTATGAATGATGGGCCATGAGCGAGACAGGATGGAGTGAGACGCTGGTGCTGGGTCTCTGCCTATCTTTGCTTTGCCTCCCCGTGCAGGCAGCAGCTTCTCGGTCGAAGCAGGCCTGGCACCGGGAAGCCGGGACAAATGGCTTCATGCTTCAGAGGGCTGTGATACAAAACATTCCGTACGACACATTTTACACTGCTGTGGAGCCGCAGCCAAGTAATGAGGAGTAACCCAAATTAAAGGCAGGGACACTCTATCCCCCAGATGTATTCTGACATGGCGAATGTGCAACAAGCCGTCCTTTCATTTCATACATGTGAGCAGCACACGGTGCCTCACTCGGGGTAAAGTGAGACATTTCTTCCCACCAACGCTGTTAGAAAACACTCAAATAATTTTACAGACGGTGTCTTATAAACAATAGCGCTTGTGTCTCTCAGCGTGTCTGTTCTGGATATTGTTCACATTATATTTCCAGACCTGGGCTACTCTATTTGAAGGTCAACTCCATCCCTCCATGGCTCAGTACAATTCAGGCAGTTGGTGAGATTCAATTTCTGCTGAAGGGCACTTAACCGGTGACCCATTTTAAAAAGGGCCCCTCTGCCTCCCCCCTGAGCTCCTGTGGGCAGATCAGCTCCCGTACATATGAACAGAGGCTACCTCTGACTAACTCTGACCCACCCCGTCCTGCCCACATCCCCATCCGCTGCAGAGTTGTGTTTACTAAGATGCAAACCACAGGAGGCCTTCACGGACACCCAGTTGAGAAAGACGTTTAACACGCTGCCTTGACTCCCCTCTTGTCATATCATATATTAAGTATTGAATTACAGCCGTTGTTGGCACAGTGAGGGGGGCATGGTGCATCTCTCGCCTGTCTCCGCTCGGTGTTACATTTGTGTTGAGGACAGCTCCTCATCGATCTGCTGCCTGGCACAGCCCCTGTCACAGATGGACTCTGGCCCAGGAGCTTTTAATTAAAGAGCATGTGAGAACAGCTCCCAGCTGCCATCCCCGTGAAAGTCGACACCTCGGGCCCCTCTCACACCTTGCTTGATACAGCAGTGCTAATCAAAGGCGCTTTAGGGAGAACAAAGGGGAGCATACAAAACGAAAGTGCTGTCACAGAGAGCGAGAGGGAGAGAGATGTATGTCTCAAACACAAGATTTGCTGTGCAGAGTTAGTCCAAGCACAGAAATATCTTCCCGACTTTGATATATGGAAAGTAGATGGAAATTGGAGCAAATCATGATCAAAAATGGCACTAGCAGGAGGGTACAATCATACTTTGAATTGTATGCAAATGGTCCCAGAAGCTGGACCCCTGATTTGCTTGGAAGACACTCAGGCTAATGAGGATATTATGATCTCTTGATGCCCTACTCTGGGGCATGGCAGGATAGCACTGATGTCCTGATTTTTCTAATATTCAACTTCACCTTGATTAACCCGCACTCTTCTTGGCTGTTGAAATCTGCCTAAAAACCTGTCTCTGACTCATGCCCCCGAGTCAGGGCTGTTGTGGAGTGCTACTGGTTGGTATTACGAGGATTATGTGGGCTGATATTACGGATTTCGGCGGCAAGTCGCACTCGAGGCACTCACCTATGGCAGTGGTGAGGAAGGAGACAGTCTCAGTTTCTTTTCCGTCGTTGTAGATGGCCAGGTGCCAAATGCCAGAGTCCATGTACTGGATGAAGCCCGTGTCGTGTGTGGTGATGGGTACCAGGCTGCGTTGCATCGCCACAGGCCCCTCCAGACCGTGGACATCCTGGGCTAAGAGGCGCCGCCCATCCAACAGCTCCACAAAGTCAAACTGCAGATAGACACACGGAGAGAGTGAGACAGACTGATGGATGGACCGCAGACATGCCATTAGAGTGATATGTGAGACTTGAGTGCTTTCAGTCCCTCTTTATAGTGGAACATCATTTGGTCTGCATGAATAACTCATCATTCCAGAGGAGCTTGAGTCTTAGAACATCATGGCTGGATAAACTGTGATAATTTCATAGTCCACGTGTCTCGTATGAAAGCCTCTTTTAAAGCATTTAAATGGGGGGGGGGGAAAAGAGAAGCTGGTGTTCAAAAAGTTACTGTTTACCAAATAATGTCAGCCATGATATTCTTCATAACAACAGCAACTCAATGAATACCAATGAGGCAGCATTTCTTTTTTTTAATCTACATAAGGAAGTGAGTCTTAACTTAGCTGCCACTCCATAGTGCAATCAGTCATACTACGAAAACTCCACTTTAGATTATTTCCTTTAATGTAAAAATAGACGAAAGAGACAAACATGATCCTTTGACTGAGAAATGAATCACATTTGACTTAAATGCTGACAGAAAAAAAAAAAGACACGCTCTAAACAATTTGTTCAACTACAGTTTCAGTTACAGCAGGCGTGTAAACTCTGTGAACCGAGCAGCCAGATATGATTAATAATATCTGATTCTGCACAGCACGCAGATGGTAAAATTAGTGCAAAGAAAAATCTCCTCCTTTTGGCCTTTGAGCTTTGTATTTCTTTCTTTTTTCTTTTTTTTTTAAGATGTGTGCGTGTGATTCATTGATGATACTAAACCTGTAAAAAAAATGCCATTAATCCTTTCTGCAACAAAGAAAGTGATTCATAAAACAATAGAGAGATTTATGAATTGGTTTGCGTTCATGCTGTGCACCAACCGCAGTAAGATATTTTTTTCGATGTCCTAATTCACATTCTTTGGTGGAGGAAGAATGGGAAAATTAAGCTGAATACTACGTATATTCACACACAAAAAAGAGATGATTTTCATGTAGAAACTAGTAAATAAAAGCTAAATAAAAACCAACAAGCACAACACAATATCATCCGTATACTGTAAGTATTTCCCACCTGTGTGTGTGACGGAGGTAGCCCTCTCCTTCCATAGATTCCCACTAAGGCAGCTTTGCTCAGGGATACATTAAACTTCAGGTACATGGGATGATCAATGAAGACCTGGGACCGCCAGAAGATACCAGGAGGAATCTGCTGTGCAACCTTGCGCCCCACGTCAATCTCACCCATATCTATATAGCTGTCATCTGGGAACAAGCCGTCCAATTTGCCTGCATTAAACACAAAGTAAATCGGTCAAAGAGATCACACCATTAATCCGGGACGCGGAGGGCAGAGGGAGTCAGTCTGCCCGAGCACGATAGTCTGACCATATCACAGATATTCAATCACGTCGCTGACAACCAGAGGAGAAGAAGCATAATGGACGACCCGTCTGACCAGTGCCAGGAAATTCAGTCCCAATTTCAAAGGAGGAGAGAACACAAACACAGGAAAACTCCGACGCAGCATCAGTCTGGTCATCAAACTAAATCCGAGGAAAGAGTAGAAATAATATAGTGATGTTTTGATAGGTTGCGCAAATGTTTTGTCTGTTTGTATTGATTTAAGTTGATATTGTGCACTTTATTTTACTGCGCCTCATTTGAGTACATTTAGGACATTTTATTTATGTCCTATTATAGTGTGCTCAAGTTGGTCATTTGAATCTTTATTGTATCTTTATGTACTGGGTTTTACTTGTGCTTATTTTTTCTATTTTTTTTATACACATTTCTGTGCTTCTGTACAGCACAACCTTGGTGGTTTTCAAAAGTGCATAATAAATACTTGCCGTTTTTATGATCTGAACATGTTTATACATTTCTTTCATTGGATGCAATATAAAGGAAAAGCTCTAAAAATATGATTTAAAAGACCAAACATATGGAGAGGAAAGGAAATTGTACCTAAAATGAGACAGTTTCAGGGCTGTGATAAAATACATTTCTAATTAAAGTATAAATAATAATGAGAAAAGTGTAATTACAGTGGAGAGGGACATCGGATGTCAGGATCGCTCAGGTATGAGAACACTCTCTGCCAGAGTTTGCCCATATGCTCCAAAATACAACTTACATTGGACTCTGCGGAAATGGCAACATCTGTTTGCCCATGTAGATGAGCTCATTACAGCAGCAATGTCTGATTTCATACAAACTACCCTCAGGACTCGGTGGCAGACACGGCTTTAGGTTACACATGGCACTGCAGATGGCGCTCGTCTCCAAAGTCCATCAGCGAGCGGCCGTAGGTTTTTTATCAGAGGAGACAGGAGACGCTCGCACTCCCTGGTCCGAGGCTTTTACATAACGCAGGCTCATTTTCCACACGTTGAGCTGTGTGTGTGTGTGTGTGTGTGTGTATTTATTGAACTCATCAGCCTGTTTATATTAATCATAAGTGGAGACCTGTGATAATACAAGTCACGGTAAACAAATGGTGATTGTTCAGCAAGCGCAACCACAACATGATGCTTAGATGAGGACGACTTTGGAATTCAAATCTATACACACACACACACGCATCACCTTGATAAAGCACCAGATAGCTTGACATTGTTTCTGGTGGAGGCACAGCACAATGAGACTTATTTAGAAAACTATAGCTATCGATTTCATATCAGCATCGGCTGCCGCGCAGGGTCTACAGCTCATCTGTTGTCATGCTTGCTGTGTGCTAAACACACTCTCTGCTGTCGGATTAATGAGAAAGACAACTCCTGGATTCATCTATATGGTAATAACCCCATCTTCTACCTTTTGTGGTTTGCCAGTGGCAAATCACTTGGTTAAATCTGGGCCCATTTATTATTTTTTTTTTGGGGAGGATGGAAGAGAGCAAACTTTCCTCGAGTTGGGCAGTTGGTACCGTGGGGTGAGCACATGCTTTCTGTGGCTGCCAGGAAAGGCAGCCCAGACTAGGAGATGAAAGGATCACATCCGTTCTGAAGGGGACAGAGTGTCTAATCCCCCCCTCCAGCCCCTGGATACTCAGTCCCTTAAGCTGTCCCATTTTCTCCCTCCAGGAACAAATAACTCTTTCCCATTTACAACTTTCATAGGATTACAAAGTAGATCTCTTTGCATACCATGGAGACGGGAAAACACAATGTGAATCTGGACGACGAAATACTGGGAGACTAGCTTGAGCTCCAAAATGTCATCTGTAAACTTTAAGATTTGAGAGACTTTATTTTTATTTTTTTTCCTTATGCAGCATTTGCTGATGTGAAACTTGCTGCATTTAGTCTGGTTTATTTAAGCGTTACGTGGGGGACTGAAAAGACAGTTATTTTTTTTTTTAAGGAAACAGTTTCTAGGGCTTTTTTTTGTCTGGTAAGGTGTTTTTATTGTGCCCGTTAGAAGCAATAAAATGGAGCATGTCAATATTGAAAAAAACAAAAAAAAAACAGGGCCACTGTCACAGGGAAGCAGCAGTGGCAAAACACCAAGAAGGACACAGACACTTTTCCTCAGAGCTGGTGTTAAATATACAGGGTGAATGCTATTCTTGTCATTGTTTTGGATAAAAAAAATAAAATGATGCAGTGCCATGAATCAAGTCATAATTGGGTCTTTGGGCCAAGATAATAACATACATTTCATCATTATTACACTGTGCATTATTTTACAAACATCACAATGACAAGTTTAAGCCAAAAAAAAGGGTCCATTTTAGTAAGTATGATAAAATTGCACTTACTTTCGTCCTTTCCTTTCCGATCAGGTATTTCCAAGCCTGTGTTGCCTAGAGGCGGCAAGCTCAGGTCAGTGGGAAAGGGTAGGCCACTTGTATTGTCCTCTGACAGCTGGTACATCTGTCTTTGCATGGGTTGCAGGTGCCAGTTCAATCCAAAAAGATGCATGGCTGGAAAAATGAAGAATGCATCAATAATGAGTATAATTTAAATGTATTGTATGCAAGCAACTAAAAACAAATGAAACGGAAACTAATACCACAAACTTACCAGGGTCGTGTTTCTTTTTTTGGATGGGGGGGGGGGGGGGGGTAAGACTGAGGTGTAATTATCCAAAACTGACAGCTGTGATATGGGGAATGTTAATTCCAAAGGGTAATGAACAATACATGGTTTAATATTTAATAGCCTTTTTTCTTCTAAAGTGCTGAGGAGTGCAATCAAAGGATGAATGACCCCATGGGACGACATCTGTCTCATTACGCCAGCACTGGCACTGTTGCCCTGTCATTTTTCCATTCCCAATACCTTTCATTTCCCTTACAAAACTATGGGACAAAAGGACAAAAAAATAAACACATCAGTAGGGAGACACCAGGGCTGCTTCCATGTGAACTCTGTGGATGAGGCATGCTGATATTTTACAAGGTCGACAAAAGAAATGTCCTCTGGAACAATGGTAGTGGCGAGCGGGACGGAGTAGGAGGGGCTGACCATGATAGATCACCAATAAGAGAATGGACAAGATGAGCTTAGCAAGGCAAAAGCCACCATGGAAGTCAACAGTCAGCAGAAAAGACCCAGGAACTCAATACAGCTATTTTATTGGTTTGCTGGTTCTCTTAAGCTCCTAAAGTGCATAACCACACAATTCAATTTCAAGGTGTGAAATTATCTCGAGCGAGGTGTCAATCCCATCCAGTCATCTCAAGGCTCTTCTCTTCAAACGCATTTTTATTCCTTTCTTGTCTCACTTTTAGAGCATGAACCGGTTCAATGACAGAATGACTGTGTTTGCCTGTTCAACATTTTCCTAAGCACTTGATTTTCAAGTGAGTTACAGAATTAGACATTATAATTAATGTTGGCAAAAGTGGGTTTGTGCAGCTGGGTCCTGTGCTGAACTCTAGATAAAAAAAAGGATCTGGATTCCACTGATTGATTTGCACATTTTGTTTGATTTGACATGAGACTGGACATTATTTTATTGTTTATCCAAATCTATAAGAATAAGAGGTTTCTTTTCTGGACTATGAATGTGAAAAGTAGAGCTATCAAAATAGAGGAATTGCCATCAAACACAGATGGAACTAGAAAGGCACCGAGTAAACAGCATACTGATCAAGTGGTGGAGAACATACCTCTGCCAAGGCCCAACAGTGTGCATATTTTTCAAGCAACCCTTATAGCTATGCCAACAAGACAATGCAGACCATGAAAACCTTGGGTCCATTTGTGGATGATTAATAGGCTGATAAAAACCCAAAGAAAATAAATTGTACATGCACATGTTTTCCGACAATGTCGTAAAATGCCAAGAAAAAAATAGACAAAAGACAACATTTCTGACCGTCGAACCTCCCCCCCGCTTATCTGGATCTGCAAACTTAATTTATTGGGATCTTCCTCAACCCGTACCCCCCGTCCCTCCACAAAGTTTTACGAAAATTCGTTAGGTAATCATGCAACTTAACGACCCAACAAACAGACACGGGTGAAATCATCACCTCCTTGGCTGCGGTAATAAAGAACACAACATGTCTGCTTTTTCCCCCACAGTGTAGAGAGTCAGCGAAACATAAAAAAAAAAGCTTTATTAATCTGATTGTGTACAACGTGTTCAAAGAATACCTAATTTTTTAATAATGCACTCACTGGATAAACAAGGCCACATGTCGACTGAAATATTTATTTTTGGATTAAAATATAGGAGGCGATTGTTTGGTCTGTGAAAGGAAACGATTGTAAAATGATCAAAGTGAATCTGTGACACCAGCATCCGTTTCATGTCTATCCATTTCCTGTGGCTCTGGTTGTTTGTCGTTTCGTAAGCTTCTGAGAGAGAAAAAAAATAAACTTCCCTTTGATTTGTAGCTTTACATCGACTGGTGAAATGAAAGACGAGTTTGCGTATGTTTCTGGCAGAACCGTCGCAAAGTCACCATGCAGGGTGTTGTTCCAAGTGTCCTAGTAATCACTTCTTTGTGAGCCTTGCTCCTCATCCCATCTGTCCCCAAAGGCGTCTAATGGAAAATGGCTGGAAAGGCCTCCCCCCCCTCTTTAAAGATTTACTTCAGCGCCTTCTTGGTATCTGTGATATGCAGAGCATTGGACCAGAGCCAGCGAGGGGCCTCCTGGTTTTGTTTTGCTTACTTTTCAAACTTTGCAAACACTACACAACGGCACTCGAAAGGCTGCGGCGGCGATTGGGCTGCAAAATGAAGACAGGTTGCAGAAATAACGAGGTACTTCTAATGAGACGGCCACTGGCAGAGACAACACCGACCTGTCAAGATTACTGCACTTCGTAGCATCACCCATTTTGTCCTGAGCACATGTTGTGCCATCCTTTTGCTCATCTCTTGGCAGCATTTTGGGTCACGCCATGTGCCAATTAGGAAACAGAGGTACTGTAGTCGGAGACTTCGCAGCCAATCTGAAGAAGTCAGTGCTTATTGCTGTGGGTCTTCCGCCAGCATTCCTGTGCTTCCATCCTCTGATCTGAAGAGCACTTTCCAACTAGTGCAGACTTCAAGGGAAGCCATGATGAGAAGGCTTTTTTTTGTTCTTTTTTTTTTTATCTTAGTGGCTGAAATCATCACATTATATTGAAACTATCTGCAGGTATTTGAAAAAAAACACTGAGAAGAACATATGCTCACGTGCTTCGGCGCGACAAATGCTTAATACATATGGGTAACTGATCTATTTTCATCATGTTGTCACTATGGTGTAATTTACACCTTTAACCTGAATGATCATGTTATTGAGCAATTTAATGTTATAGTTCCAGATATCACGTTATAAGATATAAATAACTGCAAAAGGCACACTTAGTTCTACCACACTGTTACTTCATCACTGCAACACTGTTTTATTTCAAAATAAAGCTTTGAAAGACAGTTCTATACAGCCAGTATTGTATCAATGCTACAGCTATGTCACTTTATCACTTTAGGCAAGGCCCTATTTGTGCCACAGAGCCACGGATGGACAGCATTTTGCTTTTTGAAGTGTACAGTGCAAAGGAAAGAAGAGCCACATCCTTTCTGGTATTCAGAGGCCACCATAGTTCTCTGATGTGCTTGGGAGATGAAGGAGTGACTCCTCCTAGTTCACTTCTCTGGACCATTTAAAGTAGGGCTATGTAAAATAGGTTTGGCATGATTGATCAATAATTCCTTGATAACCTTTCAACTACAGACACTGCAGAACTAGGGATGCGCCAATACCACTGTGAGTGAGGCCAATTCCTTTATATTTGTTGTACACTTAAAATATTTGGGTTTGACAGCATAAGACGAAATTAAGACAAGAGTTCAGTGTTTCAGCTTTTGTTTCCAGGTAATTACATCGAGATATGTTAAATGTTGACGATAGTTTGGACTTGAATTAAATGTATATGAATGATACTTAATATAAAGTGGCAAATCTTTAGCTGTACATCATGTTGGTTCTTGCAGGTTCCCACAGACCAGCCAGCAATGTGTGGCATGGAGAGTGAGCATGGTGCATGAGACCATAAATTAATTATCTTCAGCAATTGCATACTGTAACAAAAACTTAATTTCCAAAAGAAATGTTCACATGCGTGCATCATGGCATGTGACTGCAGCACTTGCAGTAAATACTGGACACTATATTGGACTTAAGGACATCACTGCATGAAGAGAAGAGATCAATTTTTTTGTACTTCGTGACCTTTGGTCTTCAGATATGGGGAATATTGATTTAACATTCAGGGCAAAAGCAGTGGAGTATTCCCTCAAATATCCTTTAGCATTTCTTTGTAATTTAGAGCACTGTCAGTATTGATGAATCTGGCAAATATCACGCTGGGCTTTATGACCAGTCAACTCAAACAAAGCTGTGATATTTTGAAGTACAGACATACATCAAATGTGTTTTGCGGGGTCCTTTTCTGGACTGAGTGATGATGACGGCGTGAAATTTTTCTGTGTCTCAATCTTTTTTTGTCCTTGGCAAGATACCCCGAGTAAATGGAAGTGACCACAAGAGGATACCGATGACCTCCAAATGAGGAACGTACAGTATAATAAATGTGCTGATGAGCGAGGAAGCGCCGACAGAAAAGTGCCATCTTAAACCCTTGACCCCCTTCTTTGGGGCTTCAAAATGTGTCCGTTTACAAAGCTGTGACAAACCAAAGCATGCTGCAAGTCAAAACATCTGTCATGAGGCATAATTGGGTTCATTAGCCATCTCACCCCGAATTCCCAATTAGAGGCTTCAATAATTAATTGTGCTTCAAATTAAATGTATTTTCTCATCAGCCTCTAATTAAATATGGCCCTTGTTCTTGATTGGAAACTCTCAGTCTTAGGGTGAGGTTCGGTCTCCAGCATGTTTACATGTGGTGCATCGGGACATGGTCTGAGTTCTGCAGGGTATAATTACGCCGTCTGATTAAGCACAATCAGGCCAATGGTGCTCTCTGGCTTTTGGCCAGGTCACAAGCCGTAAACAGTGGATTGGTACTGTATCTCTTCTTCTACAGCCAAATCACACAACGGATGCCAAATGAAGAAAAAAATATCTGGACGCACAAGTATTAATGATCCGAGGAGTGAACCAGCTGATTCCGAGTTTCAAAGGAAAATTATTCAGATGACACACACACGCAAAAAAAAATAAATAAAAATCTGATTTTAGTTTGTCTGGCCTGAGGCAGGAGCGATAGCTTTCACAATTTTCAGGGCATAATACATATCTGTAACACATGTTCTCGATGAAAATTTAATTTATCTCACTGATGAAGGCCACCACAGAAGGAGATGGCTGTTCTTTCATTGACTTCATGCAAATGAAGTGCACCAAAACTTTCCTGCGTGAGAGTGAATTCAGCGGCGAAACCATTTATATGTTAAACAGGTATCCACTGCCAATCAGACATTTATCATATGGTGAAATATATGAAATGGAAGTGTGTGTGTGTGTGTATCACCTCCTTATTTGAAATGGTAACACTGGACCAGGCCGAACGTTTATCATGAGAATAAAAAGTGGGACTCTTGTCTCTTATCCTGCAATGTTTCAATTCAAACCTATAGCGCTCCAACTGTTTCTGGTATTTTACCTGACTTCTCTCCATTCTATCCGCATAGAAATGTTTTATTCTTTTGTGTTTTTAATTGGTATTTTCATCCTTTGGTTTATGTTTCATTCATTCTTTTTGAGACTATGTGTTTTTAATGCAGTGTGTCTGTAAATGCTTTTATTTTGTAAAGCACTTTGATCACCTGTGGGTTGTCGTAAAGGGCTATAGGAATAAAGTACATTACATTACATAGAATGATTATTTTTTAGCAGTAGGGGTTTTGGCTGGTGGTCAAGAGGATGAAATGCCAGAATATTCACGTTTGTATAAATAATAATAATAATAAAAAACCTAAATTTACAGCTTTTGATAATTATCAACATTATCAACAAATGAATATCAAATATCTAATTCCACAACCCAGGAAATGACTTCCTATTGTACAGGTATTAGTGTTTTTCATTAAATGAAATAGCTAACTAGTATGCGTCCAAAATTAATGTTGGTGCGTTCAAGTTGTCGTTGGAAGTCCGAATTGCCAGAAAGTTGGAGCAACCTGACGTACTCCCTGGTAGGATTCCAAGATAGCTGCCACCTGATGACTGTTCACTACTTTTACTGTTAACTGCAACTTCGTCTTATTTGTTTCACATTAAGTCGTCCAGTTCAATTCTTATCCATGAACATGTTACAACACTGTTTTTTTTGTGTGTGTGCAAAACAGCATACGTGGCCATAAGAGAAACCGACTTCTCAACTGGAACGTGGTCAAATGGTGACGTCACTCTTACTTCCAACTTCTGAAACTCCAATTTAAATAGAACACACTATTATCACTTTAACAGACTCATCTAAAATGTTAACTCTGATGCTACTTATGTTAAATCAGGTGAAGGTTCCGGGAGGATCTGATGTCGGACTCAAGGACTCAAAACAAGTCCAAGATCATGTTGGATGTGCAATGAGTGAAAATCATTAGTAACCATTCATAATCTAGCAGTGGAGTGCAAGGTTATCATTATTATGAATATGCTTAATTAATATAGAGGAAACTCTGAGTAATCCCATATCATCATCACTTCCCTTATCTCTGTCTTTAACCAATTCCACAGCACTAAATCAATCCCCATGTGATTTATTAAGGCTTCTGTATCTCTGAACCTGTTGGTATGTGACCTCTGATGACTCCAAATACTCACTCTGGCAGAAATCAACTTCATATTTTCAGTATACTTCCTAATAATAACCACAACAACCACTGCCAGCACTGATTGATTTATCCATAGTGACTCAAACTACAGGCACTACTTGGGAGGGAGTTTTGGGAAGAAACAATTACCTGCAGATTTACACATTTTCTTTTTTTCCCCTTTCTTTTCTATTGTATTGTCTTCTTGAAATGCTTACTTAGGGAATGATAACACGTTTTCTGTCCTTTGCCCCCCACCCTTAAACAACTACACCTTTAATAACACGGTCGTGCTCATGCATTTACCACCACATTGCCATAACCAGTCACATAAAAAATAACTGTGTTACAAATATTCTGACCACAAAAAGGAAGAAAAACAACTTCTTTCTTTGGTCCCATGACAACAACTTCCCTCTTTACAGCGTGTAGCCTGTGCTTAGAAGACTACTTGTCCCATCCATACCAATATCACAGCCTTGAGCGTCTCCATATACCAATATCAGTCCGATTAAAAAAACCAAAACAATGCTCAACAAAAAGGCCCACATTTTTACAGTTATAGCTCAGTAAAGCATTCATGTGAAATCTAGAGTTTTTGGATCTTATTGGATTTACATTTCAAGATTAAGATCAATCATACACAGTACAATGTGCAGTGGAATTTCTTGTACCTCCTGCCAAGAGAATACAAATTAAGATTTAATATGTAGTAAATAAAGTAAAAATCTTAGCACAATAATTACACACAACCAAAATGCCTCGTTATGAATTGTCCAGTGTATAAAAATTAAAGTGTATGTACAATATTAACATTAACATAAAATACGAACATCCAGTGCAGGTGTGTGGGATAATCACAAATTGGGTGACTACTAGTTTTTTTTTTTCAATAATCGTTTCACAAATGTGTTATTCACCAGTATGAGACAGATAGCGATGCTGAATATCATTCTCTTGAGGAATAACAACACAAAGAGCATCTTGATTGCATAATTTAGATACCAGGGCTGAGATGGGTCTGCTGCACAGGAAAAAAGAAAAAAAAAGAAAAGAAAAGTATATTCTACATGTGCAGACTTCTCCTGTACGATTGCTGATGCACTTTTTTTTTTAATTCATTCCCTATCTGATTTACTCAGATGAGCCTGGATTACCCATCCCTGCATATTCAGTCAACCAAAGTCTATGAATGATAATGTTATTTTGGATAGGGAAGACGAGAAGTCAATCCACGCGACCCTATACGCTCACATCACATAAAAGAGTGAGCAGATTGAACACAACTGAAACGGATGACGGGGAAAACACAATAGAGTGAGGACTCAACCTGTTACTGCAGTTAAGTGAGGGGCAAGGGCTGGGGGTGGACGGGCAGAGGTGACCGTCCTGGTGTGTGTGCGAGCATCGGAGGTGACTCACCAATGAAGTAGGCCAACAGGAACAGCAGTGTTACTGAGATGAGGATGGCACTGAGAGCAGCACACTTCCAGTTGCAGTGCTTATACGGTTTCTTCAGGCTGAAGGCAGGTCGGGAGAAGGTGTTGCGAGGCAGAGGGCGTGGGGGAGGTGAGTACACCGTGCTGGAGGTCAAAGGGTATCCTGGTGATGTTGTGCAATACATTGGTGATGTTCCACCTGGCTTGAACAGAAAGTGCCTGGGGAAGAAACACATTTTTTTCCTCTTAGTCTGAATAGAAACTGCAGGGATATTTGTCTACATACTACTGCAGATTACTGTCTAAGTGCAGTCCCATCCACTGGTAAAGTATTTCTGCCTTCAATCGCTTTCAATACTGTCACCACAGATACGCTCCTGCTTATTAGTAAGAAGACTAAAGCATACTGGGTTTTGCTCATTCGAAGCTGTGAATCAATATTAAATCCAATTTATAGGACTAGTGACCGCAGCTGTCTCTTGTTTATTATGTATTCATGCCAGCCTGGTGAAGAGTAATTCCCTGTGACTATGTGTCAAGGCTGTCCAGAGGAGAGATACGGTATATAAGATTGCGGCGTTAGAGTCGAACAGATTTATTTGCCCTTGAAGAACATGGCTGGCTATCTCAGAAAACATGTGTCGAGCTGCATGTCCAAGTGCGTATGATCAGCCCATCAGAGAGTCAGCGGCGGCGGCGGCACGGTTGTCAGGGCCGCTCGACTGACAAGTTTACAAGACACTCTCAAGCGACAGTGACAAGATCGTGATGGAATGTCGCATTACAATGTATGATGGGAAAAAGTCACTGGTTCATTTTTTATTGATAAATATCAGGACAGATCTCTGGCATGTTCTGTTCTAGCGGCGAGCGATAACTGCGTTTCATAAAGCGGTCATGTTTAACATTCATCAACAGCGTTGAAGCCCAACAATATGACTTATTGCAAATTGGTAGTTGTACTAAACAGGGATGGGACAAATTCTAATACTGCAGGAGACATGCAGTACACTGGTGATTGACAGTTTTCTAAAACAGAGGACGTTTGATGAGGGGGGGGGAAAAAGTAACACGTGCACAATTCATGGCAAAGCAGGTTGTGGACAAGATAGCAGACGTGCAACATACCCGTCCGTGTACGAGGCATCATGGCGTGCTGATGCCAGAATGTCCATCTCAATGAGGTTGTCCTGTAAAGTCTCTAGGAATGTCTGCTTTGCTATGTTTCTACACACAGGTGGAAAGATGGATATGAAGCTAGTATGAGATGTACATGCAAGAAAACACAGAAATGCCAATACAGTACAAGGTATGCAGAGGTGTAGTGCTACTTGTGTGCACCCATGACAAATATTAACGTGGCAAAATAAAATTTATTTTGCCATCTTGAGTAGATTTTGTTCATTTTCACCCTGTTATCTTCAGCTATTAATGTTGACAAGGTAGATGAAAGTAATCTGATCTGTCATTCTTCTTCATATTTCATACCGCAAATGTCAATACGACCACTTTGACCGTATTTTCTGTTGGCTTTGATGTTCAAACACTTGAATAACTGAATACGATTTTAACCAGATTATTCAAAAGATTATATTTCCTCAAATGAAGGGGGGGTAAAGGGGGACATGTCGTCATTTCAGAGCACACACACTAGCACAACACCTCCGTATGATAATCACCAGGCAACAACATCAATAACTGACAAATGGAGATCAAGACAGACAGTGTGGAAAAAGAAACCAGGGCCCTTATGGAACTACTTCTACAAAAGTGTGAGACAAATAACATCTAGCTCTCTTGTTCCCCTCGTGTTGGGCTCTGCCATACCTTGTGTTGTACGAGCCCTGCCCTTCTCTGCAAGCGTCTTGCTCTTCTCTGATAAACATTAGAGTATTCTGGCTCCTTTGAGGTTGTGATTGAAAGAAAACAATGCATCACTTACAAGTAAGACCTTAAGAGTTTCTAATACGTATTTCCATGAAAAACAGATTTAATATCTTAATTTAAACTTTAATTGCAGATAAGCTACTTGTCACAGGGGATAATATCCTTAAGTCGAGTTATTATCATTTAATTGTTGCAAAACTGCAAAAAAAAACACACATTCTAAAAAAAAAATGTAATTTCTCCAGTAATGCACTCCCTCCTATGAGAACTCTGTTCCATAAAGAAACACTGCAGCAATGCCATGGAGAGAACTATCCACATGCAGTGGGCAGGCTGAACATTTTCAGTGCTACAAGAGAAAAGGCTTGTTTTTTTTTTTGTTCTTTCTTTTTTTTCGTCACTGCCTCGTCGAGGCCAGCAGTAAAGTCTGCTCATGGTCTCTCCCGCTTGTGTTCTGGGGGAAGTATGCAACTTTTAATGAAGAGCGAGATGTCTGACAGAAACTGTAAAGGAAAGTGGTGAGGCTGAATCAGACCGACCAAATGCTGGCATCTCTCCAGTGGCAGAGCAGGATCAAGACCAACCAGTGCAGAATTTATCAGGTCCATTAAATTTCATTAAAGTGACGAGAGAGGTTCCATTGCAGTACTATTAACTAAGTAAAAGTGATATTTAATATTTCATGGCCTGTGTGGATATTACTAAGGCTTTCACTTTCATTACTGACTTTAGTAGTTATAGTATAAATTTTTTTGGAGGTAATAGATCATAGTGAATATACGTGGTTTTAGCAACACTCCTGTCTGTTGCAGATCCACTCTCCTCACCATCTGTTATCCGCCCCAGAAGGGAATACCTGTGTGGGATTAACTAGGAGCTGGATGATGCATAATCATTCATTATCGCACTAACTGTCCTTCCACCGGATGAAATTGATGCTCGTTTTCCTGTTGACTGAACCGTCTCACAAAAACGGTGCGAACAGACAAAGAAGTCTGTTCGGGGGCTGGTTATTCAGCCATGCCAACTTAACATCACTGAGTCTCCGCAAAGGGATTCATCAACTGTGCAAGAATCATGTCAAACACTATAGCTAATCTACGTTAATTTGCCAAGAAAATGTACACTTTCTTATTTTATCAAGAAAATGTGCTGAATTATGATATTAACGTTTATCTGGATATGAAATGAACTACATTTGGATTTGGCTGTAACAATGAATCGCTTAATATATTAGTAATCGACTAATAAATTATTGGTTAACCATGAATAACTGAAATAAGTATGACTATATCAGTTTTGAGGACAAAGTTAAGATACTTGAGTATGTTTTTTACCATTTTTGTCAATTTTGCCATTCCAGTAACCTACAAAATATATTTTTTAAAATAGTTATAGCCTTATTGGCATATGAGATATGAAGCTCTGGTCCTTGAGGAAGACAGTATGAAGATTCTTAAATAAATCATAGTGATCACACTAAAAACAGTTTACTTTGCAGTCACTCCAATTAAAACATGACAACTCACAATTAATGGTTGCGACAGCGTCTTAGCACACGCTCTGCCTTCTTCCAGTGGCTCAGCAGTCACACAAATAAGAGTGTCTTATAGAGAGGAAGGGATAGAAAAATGTACCACGCTACATGAAGCTCAAAGAAATGCTGACACACCTCGGTCCTTAACACACAGTCAGAGTCTGAGCTGACCAGCAACACTGACGTCACACTGGAAGCTACTCGGCTAACAGCTTAACAGGAAGCCTGTGCTATCCATCACTGTGCCACGGCACATTCACTGTGGAATTGTACATCCCCAAAACCACATATGGCAAAAAAAGAAAAGAAAAAAGGAAAACTGCAAGTAATTAGTCAGAGCTGAGAGAGGAACTCTCTATTCATATTAAAGTAGGTGTGCAACAGCAGGCTTGCTAGCTCTATTCACCGTTTGGTTCCCCATCTCTGGCTTAAAGGAATACTTCACCAATTTGTATTTAGCTTTGTATTAGTAGAATAGGGATAGTATTTTTGAAAAATTGTGCTTCCCAACCTCAGTTTCCCCTTGAGTTGTGAAATGTCTTCATGTCTTCTTTTCTTTGTTACGTACCCACCAGTGACACTTCTGTTAGCGTAACTGTTAGCAAAGATGGCGGACACTATTTACATTCTGGGAATGAGGTCCTGTCCCAAGTGGGTCTAAAATGCATGGAATTAGCGTTGCAGTTTCAAGCCTCGGACCAAGAGATATTTCTTGACTCAGGGAAACGGAGGTTGGGAAGCACAATTTTTCAAAATAACTACCCCTATTGTAGTAATGCAAAGCTAAATGCAAATGAGTGAAGTATTCCTTTAAATATTCTTGAAAGAAATATGTTCATAATATCAAAAACAGCTAAAACTGACACATATCTGTGTGTATGTGTATTGTATGCATGTAAGATTACATGGAGTGACAAAAAAAGTGGATTCTTTTAAATATATTATAATAAATAAATCATGTGAATGACACATTTTTATCAAATTAGTTTTTTGTCAATGATGTTCTAACAATTTGCTCAGTAGGAGACTTGGACACATGAATAATTTGCTACTTTTACCAGAGGAATGGCGATTAGGAGGAGGGATTATATAATTTTGACCTTCTCTAGATTTAGACAGATACTGCCTTTGTTATAATAACTCTAATAAATCTACTTCACAAAAGGGGGCCTCCTATTGAGAAATGTGCGAGAGAAGTGAATGCTGATTAATATGAAATAAACAATTTCGGGGCAGATATGGAGGAGCCATGATGAAGTCTAAATGTAATTTTGCCAGAACAGATTTACAACCGACGTGATTATAATTGCTCTGCTGTTTACACTCGAGACCCAGAAGCAGCAGTTTTCTCTTGTTTGCAACAAAATCATGTTCATCACAAACGTAAGCCTTTGCCCTCAGCAGGGTTTTCCATGTTATTGCTCGACTACCTGTTAGCAGAGTGGCTTTTCAACATGGAGCGGGACAGCATGAAAAGCTGTGTTCAATGGCAGCGGGTCAAGCTCAGTCTTACAGGCGCCAACATCTCCATACATCACCGGGAGATGAGGGACACCCTACCTTGTTTCCAGGGGGATGTTGCTGTTGAGTAGCCAGTTGTCCTGCACACTGCCAGAGTCTGGACCACTGGCAGGACCCTCAGGAGGAATGGAGCTGTCTGTGGGCACGGGACTGGGGTTGCTCCGTGGTGTGTAGTTTCCCCTGTTCAAGGAGTTAATGGAGGCCGCATGGTGCTGATGATTGGGCGAGTGGGAGTGGGAGAGCGGTAGAGGAGGCGTCCGCAACCGAGAGTGGTTTTGAAAGGCTCCGTCTGAAAAGAGAAGAGGGAACTGTTAAAAAAAACGTGTTACAGACACTTGAAAATAAACAGAGCAACTTTTGAACCTTTTGAATTGTCTTTTGAGGCACCACGAGAGACACACCGAGATAGTTCATCAGCACATAAAGAGATTATTTTTGAAGTGCTGCCTAACTCCCCAAGTATCAGCTCTCTGAATGATAATTGATAAGTTGTGGTTTCAACAGCAGCAGCATATTAATTTCTGCCAAAAGACTCTTTTGACTTAAGAGCTTTCGAATCCCTTACGTGAATCAGTCTTTTCTTTTTTTTTTTTAAACAAAACAGTGCTTCCTCGGCTCATTATCTCTCCAAACCAGTCTCTATCAAAGTTCCCTGGCTGCCTCCCACAGAGACCCTTTGAATGTTTACTCAGATGAGATACTGGATCCTGTGTAAACACACAAACTGACCACTAAGTTTTTTAGACATTCATTCAGCCCAGGGAAGGCCATCCGAGTCTGTATAGTCCTTCAGAACAACAGTTTGTTTGACTCTTTGACCGTCGCCACAGCTCAGCTGAGGCAAATTTTGAAGATTTGATACTGAAAAGAAAGAACAGAGGCTATTTCTTGGCCATTAGTTCTGTGGTATTATCAGATTTGCAGTGGTCAGCGTAAGTGGAAGTGATTCCTGAGCTCTTATATCATTTTTCAGGCCAAACTTGTTCTTTTTTTATGTCTTTTACCAGCTTTGTTGTCACTTTTCACCAGAGGATTTAAAACTATTAGATATGAGGTGTAGAAGACCAGATTGTACCCAGAGGTCCTATATGCACTTTCTGATACTCGGTGCACTTCACAAGACAGAAGACCAATGTCCTTCTGCACTCTGAAGCCATTCATTTCCACATCTGCTAAGCCATTCATCAATCAATGAAGTGGCTTTACACCAAGTGAAAGAGTGGCTTTTCTTTATACCAGCAAGCCTCCTTTTATTTCACAGATATCCACAACACTAAATTGCCAATTTACAGCAGAGGGAGTGGAACACAGTCACACAGTGGACCTATTTTGTATAATCAGCTCCTTCATTAAAGCAACACCTACTCACGGCAGTGAACAATCGACAATCTTTGCGGATTTATTTGCAGGATCGGTGACATGAAGCCACAAACATTAACATCTTTCAATCCAACTAAATAAATAACCTATTGAGGCGCAAAGCTGTCTCTTTGCTGAGAACAAAGACGCATTACAGTTGAGCGCTGGAAGGCATTTTAGGGAGAATGGAAAGAGAGGCCCATTGTGTTTACAGGTAATGTGCTAACGAGTGGCTCAGCAAGAAAGGACAGGAAGAAAAAAAGAAATGTGTGTGACTATTAATCTTCAAGGAACTTAATATCTCTTGTGTGCCACCGTTTAATCTTGTTTTTTTTTCATTTCTATTCTCCATTTAGGTGCATTTATGAACCTATACAGTAGTTCTCTACCAGTGGTGGGTTAGTAAAAAAGAGTAAAATAGGGAAGAAAGTGGAAGAAAAAAGTTATTTAGAAGTAATGGATAACTGAGTAAAGCATTGAAGTAATATCATTTTCCAAAAACATGTCTGATGCAAACTATTATGAAAACAATTCCGTGTTATAAAATACAAATACGTTGCTGCCTCAGAAAAGACATGTGATGTAACTTATGTTTGCCCTTGTTGTTTGAAAGTCGACATCCTCACGTTAAGATTTGATGTCGTCATATGTGCGCATGTCACCAGTGAGTTTTTCCATTGAGCCTGTTCCTGCTGCTGTTATGGAATCATAGGCAGTCTGAAGTCCTTAGATGCACAGATGACAGATGCCTTAACGCTTCCTTTTCCCCAGTTTACAGCTGCTTTCACCTGGATCAAACACATTACAGCTTGCATACATTTCCGCTGATAAGCAGAGACGCACATGAATTCCGAAGTTTAAAGAGAAAGGGGCACAATTAAACTAATCCTGTGGGTTGCAACAGAAACGTGATATAATGAGTCATAAAAAAACTACCGTTCACAGTGAGTAATGAGTAATATTAATTTGGAGAGTAATGAGTAATACATTATATTTTTTTTTGGAGGAACAAGCCTGTTTACTACAATACGGCCAACACATTATAGGATGTACACGGGAACCGTTATTTCCTTTTGCTTTATATTAGTCATCTGTCGCACTGACAGATGGTTCCACACTTTTGCACAATCCTGCCCTCGTAATTAGCCGAGACACGGAGAGAGGAAGGGAGGTGCACCATCGCCGTGATGAACAGTAGGGCTGGTGTGTGGTAAAAAACCATGCAGTAGTTGTTGTTGATGGCCTCCCTCCTTCTCGGTAATGTACCTGATCTCTAAAGCCATTAATAAGGTTATGCTAATTTGATACGGGGGACAGTGCAGGGGGAAAATATCACAGAGCTAAATGCATCACTGGTCTGGAAAGCATCTACAGCCTGGTAAACAAATACCTCACCACCTATGACGCTTCAGCAAATGTGGGCCGACACGTAATTCAGCATAGAGTCGAAATGTGGTCTAGAAGTTACGGCCGGGAATCGATAAATATTAATCAATGCACCATAAGCTTAGGTTATCATTTAATGCAGGTCCACTATATGTGCTTGCAATGCACTGTCCCTGTTATTTGTTGAGTGTGCCATGCAGTAAAAAAAACTAAATACAAAAAACAAAACATCATTACCGAACCAGTAACTTTTGCAAAAGAATATAATATAAGTATCCGTAAAACATAGCAAAGGCTAGTTTTGTAATTTGAGGAAAAATTTGCTAAATCCTGCACTCATAAGTTATTTATATATTTTAAATTCACTTCAATTTAATTTAAAGTAGCTCTCACTGATATGTTTTCTAATACCTAGTGTGTGTAGATTTGAATTGTTTCGTAAATTAATATTACACATCTTATTCTACAGACTGAAGAGAATATCTTCGTTACTCACAGAGCTGCACAAATATCACATATCAAATATATTCTCTTTTTTAAATAAAAATGAGAATAATGATGTACAAATGGCGAATCATATCGCAATCGCATTTCCTGTCAAAATAATCGCAATTAGATATTCATTCAAAATCGCTCAGCCCTACGTCCGACACAAGAATAAAACCGAACAATGCCGAAATGTAGATCAGGTAAAAAAAACACTTGAGAATTCTAAATACATGCTTTAATCTCCAACATTTAGCATGCACATTTGTAAAATCTCAATATTTAACAGAGGAGTCTGGTGTATTTAGGGACAGCTATTTTAATTCTGCGTTCCAGTCACGCAGGAAGTAGTGAACTAATCTTTTTAAGATTTGAACACATGCTGTACAGTCTTGCATAGAGACGATGCTAATCTCATCCACTCTACTTGCCTAATTATTTGCATATAAGCATCACTATTATAACATTAAGTTTCTACATGACACATGACGACATGCATGTGTGTGTCCTTCTCCAACCACTTATCCCCCAACAGCCACGTGAGTCATTAAGGTTTTTTTTTTATTTTGAAAAATAAGAGCGTTTATGAGACAAAGAACCCGGGCAACGCGACCCCCACAGATGTGATGATTCAGCAACCATTACTCACAACCAACCGAAGGACAGGGGAGAAAAATAAATGGTTTTCTATTGACCTGTTTTACACAAATGAAACGGGTGGAAAAAAAAAAGAGGAGGAGATTAATTTGTTATAAGAGAGACAGGAAAAGAGGGCTCCACTACAAAAGCCAAACTTTCACATGGCATTCAAAAAACAGAAGCCTATAGATTCCCATTCACTCTGGAATGCACTTTTTCATTTTTCTTTTCCCAACAGATGTATGCACTGCTTGAGACCTCCTGATGCTATTCTAGACAAGTAATTAAGGCAAATCCACTTCATTAGCCAGGACACCCACCACCCCACACCCACCCCATCCTGAGAGACATCAGGAATGCCTGTCTAATGGTAAGATGATACAATTTCCGTAGCGCAAATGATATAAAAACTGCAGGATAAAAATGGAAATGAATGGAGACTTGCCAGCATGTTCGAAAACAAAAAAACAAAAAAAACATGTTATTTTCAGCGCTTATTGAATCAAACTGGTGTAAATTGAATTTTACAAGATACTTATTTTCGATCGTCATAAAGTAAAGTGAAAAATAATAACACAAAAAAAGTGAAATATCTTTTAAAATAACTTTTAAGGACAGTATTTTTTGTTGATTCCAAGAGAGCTATCAAAAATGTAGGGCATCAGTTTTCCAAGAACACACATTGTTTAATCCTTTGTTTCTCAAAAATAATAATAATAAAAAAAAGGCATCTAAAAAATGTACAGTGTGCGTTTATTATGTGACTTAATTATAAGCACTAGAAACATTGACAGAACTGTCCAACTTTAACAGGTGCTGTACTCTAACAGCTTTCTAAAATACATAAAAATATGTGTAATATGTATGTATGTTTTAATACGTGTGTGACACACCGAGTGAAGTGTAAGTTCTGGGTTGGGAAACAAAGTTATTGGATGATAACTTATAATTAGAAATAGATGTATATAAAACATTTGTCAAACACAGTCATAACATTATATGTTATACAATCATTCAGTTATATAACATCACGCCCAAATGCTCTCGTCACGATTTACATTGTGAATTGGGTCACGACGAGTTGTCGTCATTAAAAAGTGGATCCCCCAGACAAAAAGGTTTTTGGGGAAAGACTGCTGTATTCATCCATAGACGCAGACACAAATAAGCAAATCCCATGATGTAAATAATTGAAAGTGTCATCAATAATTTAATTAATCAGATTCACTTCAGGGACTACCATGCTGGTACAACGTGCTTACAGTAGTTTGTCAGTTTGACCAACAACACCCACTGTAGCCGACAGCTTTTCATAAGTAAAATGTACTTTGTGTTATCAGTTTTTCTATAACATTCTCTTTCTGAACAGAAAACACCATCTTGTTTTTTCCCCCCGTTTTTTTTTTGTGTGACTAGACACACAAATAAGTCAGAGACACAGACATGTCTGTAACGATGCCTCTCTACAGCAAATTGGTACATATATAAACTTGTAGATCGACTGGCGTACTGTATGTCTCACTTCACTGTAGTCATGGAAACAGTTCAATTTCCTATACTGCAGCTGTTACATAGGGGATTAGCCTTTGACATTTAATTCGATACTTAGCCACCAGATGGACGCAATCAATGTTGAGAACGGCAATGGCGCAGTCCTGGAACGGTTATCTAACACTGTGCCACTGACAAAAAAAAAAGTAGATACATATCTCACAATTTGTTTTACAACCTTCAAAAAACACATTCACACATGCATGGGAAATACTTGTGGCGGCACAATTAGAGTGAATGCAGGGTCTCTGCCTTCATTTGTGCAGTATCCATGGAGAAAGGTGTGTTTTTCGAACAAGGACACTGGCTAACATCACAGAGCACTAATGGTCACGCGCGATGAAATAAGGTCACATGATCAACGCAGTGAGGTGTGAGCCATTTGATGCAGAAATTCATCAAGATATATCCACTGCCCGGATAAATCATTAAATCTTGCTTACTGCTATACCGCCTATGGCTAATCATGAGAGCAAAAAAATTTCCAGTTGAGCAGCATTTGTCTATGAAAATACAAATGGAATTTGTCATGAAGGCAGTGAAGCTGCTTCCTCTCGCTCTCTCCTTGCTCCCTGAAGCGGCTCCTCTCTGCTGGCCCTGATGTTTCCTGCACCATTAGAAAAGTCTGAAGGGAAGAGCCATAAGGGAATAGTAGCTGTCTTTCCTGTGCTCATTTGAGAGGTAACAGGTACCACCGACAACACTCGGTTCTCTCAATGGGAATAATCAGAAGACCTGGAAATCCGAATCTGAGTTCACCTTTGTTATAGAGGAGAAAATAATCAGGCCGTAAAAAAAAAAATCAGGCCGTCGTATGATGCATGCAGGTAGAAGAGAACCATTCATTCTCATTTGGTAGTACGAGCGGGGCAAATAACTATTATTTTCTTTATAGATTCATCTTTTCACTTTTTTTTTTCCTTATTGATTTATTGAACTGTTGTTTGGTGCGTACAAATGTCAAAGTCTGTGTTTCCCCGGTACCTTAAAATACAACATTCTTTAAAAGTCTGGTTTTCTTCAAAAGCCGAGGTTGCAGAGGAGCAAAGAAACGAATCAAGCTTCGATCTTTCACATGTTAATTATTTGTTGCAGCCCTAATAAATAATTCCAATCATTGACAATAGATGACATGACAGTTTTACGAAAAAGCAAAGCCAAACCATCTCCCTGTCCCCCTCGTAGCTGCCACTATAGCGCATTGGACTTGGGGCCAAATCAAAAGGCGTTTTATTATTTACTGAGAGTGATTGGTTGACAAATTGCTCCTCTCCACAGTCACTAGCGCACGAGGCTCTGACAACAAACAATGTCATGACTTGTATCTGGTATTTGGAGTTCTTTTTTTTTCTTTCTATACAGTCTGATTTAAAGATACAAAAATACATTCAAACAAAACCTTTAAAAAAAAAAAAAAAATCAACCGCCTTTTTTGGTCCAACTAACGTTTGCCACAGTTTGAAACCCAATCCATTAGTTTGTGGCATATGCTTCTCTCTGCCTCTGTGAGACCAAATGGATTTTCTGTCAGCCGTTGAGCTGCTTTAGCAGGAACAAGACAAGTGGTTTCGTTTGCTCTGTTGTGTACGTCACTCCGCCGCAGATCCATCAAGAGGTTCAAGATTTTGTTAGAAGGCACAGATGGTCCGCAATTATCATGGAATGAAAGTAATGCGTCTCAATTTATGTCAATGAAAAGAAGATATGTAGGTATGCAAAATGCATTATCCACGGTTTCCGTGCACTGATGAAGAGCAGAGCGAATGCAACTGGACAAATTGTCTGTTGAACGCAGTTTACGGGCAACTCCAGATATTATGTGGAGTCAAAACTGAAACCTCACATATCCCGGAAGAAAAAAAACAAAAACAAAAACAGGGGACACTGCATGCTAGTGCCATGTGCTACTCATTAAATTATTACTTAGCCTCAGATAGTTTCATCCCTCATGGTGTCTGTGGCTAAATTACTTTCTGGTGTGACCTCTTTTAACCAGATTTCCCCCTGTACTCGCAGACACAGGGATTATTAGGCAGTTCAAATGAAGACTTATTTGAATTCACGCATGGCCACGTCCTCGGGGCTTCTGCGAGGCTCAGCATTCCTGCTTGGTCAGCTGCGAGGTCGCGGTGTGGTGGCTCTTTCAACGGAGAGCCCTGGCTGCACTGAGAGCCATCACTGGCCCGACCCCATGCTGTTATTGCATTAAGAGATGCTAATGTGAGGAGGTCACCGTGTCTCAGATCTGCGGCTCTCAGCGTGGCAGCGGGCTCCCACTGACAAGTCTCCCTGGGAAGACGGCCCTCGGGGAAAGCTTGGGGCCACGGTGAAACACATGCCGCACAAAAGGACCGCAGGCTTCAGTGAGCAGCTTCGCCGGCCTCCTCGCAGAAGCCACGGCCTCAGTGTTCTTAGAGCAGGAGAATAAACACTGCAGCCTCTGAGGCGACTAACGTAAATAACGATAGGCTGCTTACTTATTCAAAATCCAGCAGAACATTCAAAGTCTGAGTCTGGGCTGAAAAGATGACCTTGGGTAAAATGTGACACACAAAAAAATCCACTCGTTTTCCAGAGCCGCTGACACACTGTTCACCAATTACATTAGCCACACATTTGCTTTACTGCGGTTGTTTACTGACAAAACAAAAAGTCAATATCCCCCTGCACCGTGACAGCTTGGATTTGAAATATTTCTTAAATAACTGACGTGTATGTCAGAAAGATCTGATTTGATATTCAAGTCATTTTTTCCATGCTGGCTGTTAAATTAAGCCCCCCCCCCAAGTACTTCCCACTGAAAACCTGAGATGCATGTTTAATTCCAGATTACATTACATTTGGCACTGTGCATGTTTGTTTATTTCCTCCCCCCCCCCCCCCCCCCCCCAACATCTGCATTGAATTGAAAATTCCTTTTTGAGATAAATTTGTTCAGATAATTTAGCGATTCTGGTTTAAATATATCGACAATGTCCTTGTGCACCGACTATAACCCCACTCTCCGTGCCAGATACACACCATGACCCATGTGGCCCGCTGTAGCTCTGTCACCTTGAAAAAATGAGGTTCACGTAGCTGAAGGGAACAGTTGCAATTCGAGTTGAGACTTTCCCTGAAATTGGGAAACCAGCATGGGTTCCTAGAGTTATACAGTTACATATATTATCTGGCACAGAAGCTTTGGGGTCTGGAAGTAATTCACACAGACAGAATAGCAGTCTCAGTCATTAGTGAAAACCTCAAATGTAAATGTGACATCCGGTTTAAATCATGATCTACTAGGAAATGGACAATTTTGCAGTGGCTCGTCTGACTGACAGTAAAGCAAATGTACTAAAAAAAATTGATTTTTTTTAGTAGATTTTTTTAAAAACCTATAAAATGATCAAGTATTTGGATGTGATGTGGAGAATGGAAGAAGACAGAGCGAGCGCACCATGTCTCATTAGGTTGTTACGTGAATATGCCCCATAAACAAAGCTCTTCTGACATCAAACAATGCATTCTCAAAGATGTTCTTATTTTATTTATATGTAATACCAGCCCGAGGTGATAGAATCTCCGTCTGGACAAAAGCATTGATTTAAAGAGTCCTGGTTTGATATTTCTGAGATATGAGAGTGAGGAAAAGGCAGCATCCAAAGAGGAACATGCTGTACCCTGCAAACTAAAAAAAAGAAGTCTTACAAAGCCTGAGGATGAATAAGGCAGCAAATAAAGCCGGGGATATTCCATCGGTATCATCCCTCTGTCCTCTGTCCTCTGTCCTACCCCTTGCTGACAGGCCCTGGAGCAAACCTAAACACCACACCTATGCAAATCAGTGTCATTGTTATGAGACAAATCTGTGGTGGTAAAGGCCATTCCCCACACCCGTGTCCCCTTAAGTCATGTCACTGCTGGGTGACCAGCTTGTTGTTACTGTGGAATTAGGGGGGGGGGAGATTGGTGACAGGATTAATAACTCATTCTCCAGGGCTTTCTGAGCATGCAGCTGGGTGAACTCTGGAGTTTGATGTACTGCAACCCTTTGGGTAGTTAAGTTGTAAGCTTTAATAAATTATGTACATCATTTGAATTTTTTCTGTTGTTGTTGTGTTTGTGTTTGTGTAGTGTTGAAAAAATGGTGTCGAATTTTTAATTTTTTTTTGGAGAGACATGAGGCATGAATTTGAGTTTGAATGGCAACATTTTATCACGTCACGCTGACGGATCATAAAACAACGAGTGTCACACTTCTGAATGTGACCATTGTCATAAATCTGCCTTTCGGGGGTTACCTTGAGGAAATACTTGAAATAATCTCATTGTCCATGCATTTTTTTTTTTACATTTACCACACATGGTGTTTGTGGCATTATCCACAACTGCATTAAATCACACTGTGACCACAATACTACATTTCTATTTTTTTTTTTTTCCTTAAATGCATCGCGTCTGCTTCGGGCGACACCTGCCTTCCACGCCACCGCCTTGGGTTTTGGAGCAGCGAAAATGAAAAACTGTCTGTATTAACACTTTTCTAGTCTTTGCGACCAATTAAATTGCTTTACGTGACAGTTCAGCGACTCATCTATTCACACACACACACATTCATCTACTGTATGTGCATCACTTTTTCTATCACACCCATTCACATTCTGCTTGCACAGGCTGCCAGGAGCAGTTTTGGGGGGGTTCAGTGTCTTGCACAAGGACACATCAGCATGTATACTATCGGAGCGAGGGATCAAATCCCCAACATCGCAGTTGGCAGATGACTCTTCCTACCTACTGAGCCACAGCTGCCATTTGCAAACACTACTTGTGGGGCTGTTTGTTTAGTCGAGACAGGACGAAACTGGGACATCATAGAAAGAACGATGCATTTCCAAACATTCATATACTGATCAGCTATAAATGACAAGTGCTGTTTACAGTTTCAGTCTCATGAAAGAAATCCCTGGGCCTACTTTTAACAAGAGCTGTTTCTAGGAATGAAAACCTGCGTCCCAGCACATACAGTGAATGATCATGTGACGCACGTTTTCAACCCTGGTATAATGGACGCAAATGACTTCTGATACAGAGCAGGAAGTCTCACCTGGACGTAGGTGTTTTTAACACAATATGTTGCTTTCCGTGTAGCAATCTGTCAGACAACAAACGACACCGCTTCACATAACAGACCAGCTTACTGCCAAACACAACTCAATCACGTCAACGGCACAAAAATGTTCACAATAATTAGATAAACAGGATAACTGCTGAGGCAGACTCTAACACACTTCCTCTGCAATGTGCGCTTACAGTGCCTGAACTTTCGTCAACTGTCAACACCACCACGTTTCCAGTGTAAGTGCAAATGTCAGTGTGTCAGTCTGAGTGAACGTTGGTTCCAACAGCAGCAGACACTGAGCGCTCCACGAGGAGAGTGCAGCTGACATTTATTAATTAGAATCCACGTATGGATTTTTCAAACCTAATCTAACTCCAGAGGCACCATCTGCCTTTGAGCTCTTATCAAAAATAAAAAGGAGTACAGTATGCCTTACACTGTTTCTGATATCTCTACAAATGGACTTATTCCTTTCAGTGCTAAACATCATGACAGAGCAGGGATGACATCGCACCTGGTGTGAAGTACCTGTCATTACGCCTTGCTTGCTATCTGAGGTGCGGAGGATGCATGCAGCCTGCTGCTTTCAGAGTAGATGATGATTCCCAACCAGCACACACGCACGCGCACACACACACACACACACACACACACACTGAACAGAAAAGTCTGTGACAAAACATCACCCCCTGAACCAAAATTGTCCATCTCTTTAAGCAAGGCTCTGAACTTTGCACACCTCGCTTCAGAGAGTTCTGTGCATTTCCCGGGGCTAAATATCGACCCAGAGTTTCAACTCTCTCACATGGTGCTCAGGGAAAAAAAAAGGTACATAGTCTTGCCCACAGCCATCTGCATGACCCATAACACAAACACTGTCCAGGAACAGGGGGAAGGCTAACCTCAACAAAGCAGCAGTAGTTTGAAAACCAACTCACCATCAGCTGTTGCTGTTGCAGGGGCAGGAGCATACAGGTTCCCTGAGCCAGTTTTAACTAAGAATGAATTGGGGCCAAACTCATCCTCAGAGTCAGAGTCCTGGGCTGGCTGAGCCGCACAGTTACCTAGCAACCCTGCCTTGCTCTCATTGGCTGCAATGGAAGGGGGAGGGTATGGGAGCTGCTCAACAGGGGAGGAGGAGGCGGATGAACAATGCGGAGGACCTGTAGACCACAAACAGAGACAACACATGGGGGGGGGGGGAATGAAACACACCCAAACACAGGGATCATCACATAGGAGCAAAACACACAAACACACACACAACACACACAACTTAACTCTGACACTTAAAAGGGAAATAAAAACAGACACATCTGCCTTTGTCTCCACCGCCTCACCCCAGCTGAGAAGAACAATACAAACACGAGTTTGTGACAGAAAAGAAAAGGCAACAACCTAATGTTGCTTCAAAGAAATAAAAACATCCTTTTATTCATTTAAGTGTAAGAAAAAAAACTGGGTTACGATGCTCAAGTCTTTACGAGAGCAAGCACAGACAGAGAGAGAGATCAACAGAAAGTTTAACCAACTGTTTTGCTGCAATGTCCAAATGCTACAAATGTTTCGGAGCATCCTGGAACTTTATCTGCTTCCCTTCCACTCACACGCGAATCACTCCGCACACTACACCGAGGCACCAGTATGCAATCCCTCACAATCTTCTGGCATCGGATCTTGTTTGTGTGCAGAACTAGGCAGGGCGAGAGTGACATGCAGTAAGGGCTGGGCCGTACTTCTGCATTCACATGTGTTCAAGCATGTGGTTCCGTTTAAACGAGGGTCAGTCTTCATGCATGCTCAATCTCACTTTCCATTTCAGTAGCAGCTGTTTTTCGCCAGGAGCTCATCCTCATTTTTTGTATGTTCTTGTATTCTTTGACCACGGAGTTGTACATGTGTTCGTACCGTCTGTGTGTCTGTGTGTGGTGTGTGTTATTCACATATCTCTCGAACTGATGGGTCGATTGATTTCAAACTTGACAGGTGTCTTGGGCACGAGTAAGTGCAGTGCCAAGTTTGACATTGTTTGGATAAGTAATACAAAAGATATCGTTACATACATCGCTAAAAGAAGCACACATAGGCTTCCGCCGCTCTACTGTAGCCACTCCCCCTCTCACTCACACAGCACTGTGAATGAGACAAGGCGCCGTGAAGCTGAGGCAGACAGCGAACGCAGTGTCCCCAACCGTTCACCCCACTCCCCTCTGGGAGGCGTTACAGGTCTCTCCGAACCAACAAGTTCAAAAGGAAGCTTCTTTCCTGCAGCTGTTATGCAACCGTGTAGTTCAAGTTTCCATATTTATTGTATGCCATTATGTCAGTAGCAGTATTTGCTTCCTGCCATACCCAAATCAAAATGTCACTGAACGTTTGCTGTGTAATAGTAACAATGAGCACTCAAACGCACCAAACCAACAATTACTGAAAACACACACAAAAGCAGATTTTGCACGGGCACTGCACTAGTTTAATGTAATTACTCTGCAAAAATGAAAACAGCAGTTTCCTAAACATGACGAGTTTTCAAATCTCCTTATCCACCGCGGCTTTCCAACTCGTCTGTAGCATAGAATGGAGTGATTCACCTCAACAGCACAACATGAATAATTTACAGGTGATCATTTATAGCCTCTTGTTATATATAGTGTGCAACTCTGATTCTCCTAACACGCCAATATCACATTTTTCTTCTTTATTTTTATTATTGACTCCAATCTCAACCCTGTCACGGGATGTTAAATCTCCACAGAGTGCCCATTAACGTATGATTAACTTTTGATTCAGCTCTGTGCCACGCGGAAAATGGAGTACTTCAGTAACATGACTGCGGCGAGCGCAGCCATCAGTTCAGAGCACTCACGCTCACCACCCGCCCAGCCACCCAGCCACCCTGCATTCTCCCATCACTCCAATGGCCTTGATGTTGGAAATTCCTGCTGACTGGACTGTCATCCATCAGGAGAGATACATTTCTTCTGGCTCTGTAACGATCCCTGAAGAGCATTAAAATACGACTCACTGACTCGCATCTAATTAGGAAACAATTAGTGATATTAACATATCAGGCGCGGCCCGACACGAGCGGCGGACATCCACTGTGCCAGGGAGTCACAGTTTGTGCTTTATATATACTTCACACCACATGCTTCATTTCTCTCTCAGCCCTCAAATGCCCGTGTAGTAATGGGTGCAGAGGCACAGTTGTCCTACTGCAGCTTAATGACTGTGACGCTGTTGTGCTTCGATATACAACAGTGTACAACCGGGAGAGGAGCTGCTGAAAACGGCTTTATTACAGTCATTCCCAGAATTCCTCAGATGCACCCAAGACAATTAGTGCGCGCCAAAACAACTACACAACTACAAGGTGACATGAGAGGCAAAAACTGAGCTGCACTGGGTCCTTGAGCTCAAAACAGCTTCATTCCCCCTTCCCCAAGAGTGAGAATTCATCAGTGAGACAAGAAAAGATTAAAATCCTTAAAAAAAAAAAACAGTCAAAGTCATAACCGAAATGAGGTCAAGGTAGTCGTGCTTAGCCGCCGTTATTCTTTTACACAAAGGTTTTACTGTCTTACTGTGTTTAATTAACACAGGATTGTGCAGCTCACATCCGAGACAAGAAGACGTTTTTTCTTTGCCTTCACTCAGTGTCTGTTATACCGCTTCTGTGTCTGACAGTGTCGGGAAGTGTCGGTGACCTTGGTGTGATTGCAAACACTGACCACCACTCACTGCATTTAAGGCCTCGACTGGGACCGAACAATTTATCTTTTTCAAAATCACAAAATCACAGCTTGAAACAAAGAAATTAGAAAAGGCTGCACTTTCATCCTTCTGCCAATTAAACCATGTTGGAAAATACTGTGATGTTTAAATCCACATTTTACATTTTTCCAAAATATCCCCCCCCAAAAAAATCTTACAGCTCTGGCTCATTAGCGATGTAGTTCAAGTCACACAGATGAGGAACTGGTTGTAATGTAAAATAGAATCAGAAATATGCAATATGAAGACTTGTACATGTATTTAAGTTTTAGAGAAAGTACAGTATGAAAGAAGGCAACAATAATTCAAAAGAAGTAAAAACTTTGCATCCAAGCCCTGGTTCAAAGAATCAAAACTATTTTTTTCTGAGGCATAAAACAGTAAGAGTGTGTGGTGCTGGTGCGGGAGCCAAACAGCAGCACTAACATGAATGTGGGTGGACAGCTGTGCATATTTTATCTTTTTACAACTCCACAAGTAACAATGAATAAAATAGTAGTAGTTGTTTTTTTTTTATGCTGCTTTGAGAAACTTTGGGAGGGCACTGGAATTTGATAGTTATGCAATGGCTGCATGTGAGATTATTGTGATTATTTAAACTATATATCTGTAACATTACTTTATAACTAATCCTGGGTCTGTGGCTTCTACAAAATCAACCAACATAGTTTCATCATTTTCGAATAAGTGATAATAGCAAAAACAATACTTTTGCAGTCACACGTAACACATGTGTGAGTACAGTTGTATCTGCAATGAAACAATTCATTATTAATTAGTGACAGACACACAAAAAAGCCGCAGGTGTCAAACGTGCAAGTGTCTGCTTTGCATATCACCATTAACACTCCATAACCACTTGACTTCCAATTTGAGATCACAGGGAAACAAAAAGATGAAGCAAATCCTCAGATTAAGAAACAAAACAAAAAACAGGAGTCTTCATTAGCAGCGATGCTAACAATTAACACACATTACCAATCATTTAATCAACTACTTGTTTCAGCACTAAAACTAATAAACAACTACAGATTTCAGAGGGATTTGTTGCATGCACTTAGATCTTAGACTTATAAAGGATTTAAACACTCTGTTTATTGCTTTAATGGGATAAATGAGTGTGTGTTTCTGTGGATTCAGGAGAAAACCTTTTTTCAGTTGTACCCATAGTAACTGTTCTGCGGTACATATAATTTAAAGAGGGATGTTATAAAGTGGAAAAAATGGTGTAAGACAAGATAATATTTGATAAAAGTCCCGATTGTTAATTCTCACCCTCTAAATTCAGCTACTAATCCTCAATGTGCCTCTAACTGCTTTAAATTCTGAGGCCATGCATAGAAATTCAAATTTATTCAAAAAGATGAAAAGTCATTATTCTTCAATTCATCATGACTACTGCACACTCACAATACCGAGCAAGGTAAAGCAGACTTGTCACTTGTACTGTTGACTTCAGGTTTTGGAACAGAAAAAAAAAAGAGAAACTGTGGTGTGATGCTGCATTTATGATGGAACACTAGCTATGTCTGCACGGACACACGTAAATAGATTAAGGAAACAATCAGCATTATAGATTCAATGCAGAGAAAAATAATAATAATAATAATGATGATAATAAGAAGAATTCCGTGTGGTGTTCAGGCCCTAATAAAAGTAGACACGGCAGTAGGAATCCCTGCTCTGATATGGTACATTCGGAAAGAAGTGTCTGTTTTAGGTTATCACATGAATTGGAAAGAAACATGGCAAAAAAAACACTCTTGAGCCGACAGTCAGTGCGTTTACATGCATGTTAAAAGTCCCTTTTTAGTCGGACTAAGACATTAATTCAGTTGTCTTAGTGTTCCGACTAAAATCGAGCTAGTTTTTGTCAGACTAACAAACCTTGATACCGTTTGATTCATAGTCCGATTTCTCCTGCGTGCATTATGCTTAGTCGGACTGGAGTCGGACTTGGTGCTCTATGCATGCACCAAAATGAATCAATTGTTCACTGTTTGTAAAGGTCAACAGGAAACAAGAATAGTCAAGTTGTCCGATTGCCTGTCTTAGCCGGATTAACTCTATTAAACTGTGCATGTAAACATGCTGTGTGTTTTCTTATAGAGACTTTTTTTTTTACAAACTCCAGATTATAGGGCAGCAAGTTAAATGCGCTTGGACTGATAATGTAAATGTCTATTTGTCAAATGCAGAAGCAGTACGAAATACTGAGCCTGTACCTTCATTACCGAGAACAGAGGAGACAAAAGTATAGTTTGAAAAACACCACGGTCTGTTCAAAAACAAAAACAAAACAAAACAAAACAAAACAGAAATGAAAGTCACACATGCGAAAGTCGAGGGAACAAGAAAGTTGAAGGTGAACAGTGAGGGGCCAAGCAGAGGTGAAATAATAAGGGTGAGCAGCGACAACAGCATTTTGTTTATAATTCAAACAAAAATGAGTCTTCTTCTCCGACTAAATCCAGACAATCGGATAACTCCGCGCATTTCAGAGTGGTTTATGCTGACTAAGAGCTTGATGCACATCGTAATTCGATTACTTATTTCACGTCCATGTAAACAGGGATGTTGTCACTTCTAATCAAAATGATTTTAACCTGATTGACGAAAGTTTTGCACATGTAAACATGGCCATGGAAATATAGTAGCAGGCGGATTCACATCAAGCTGTTTCTACCGTCATCTCATAAACAGTGATTATCCAGTTCCATATAACGGCTCTTGTGTTCATTGTGTGGGCACATGGAACCGTGGGTTGTGTTCCTTGCATGAGGCTGCTTATTATGTTGCATTGAACACCAGCAATGCGCCGCTGTTTGACACCTACCTCATAACACACCTTTTAGTGTCACTGGCAGCAAACACCAGAGCAGCGCACTGTTGATTAAGGTGTAAAAACTCACCTCAGTTTACACCCTCACACCAAGTCAACAGCACGCCACCCTTGCATGCACTCCTGTTGTACTCACATCGCTAATTGCTGGATGTGCACCTTTTTCAGACCTTTGAATTTTCAGTTTGTGGGAGCGATACGCAGGTAAATTATTGTCTGACTCGTACAAGGGCAAGCCTTCCTTCATGTATGAAAACCTCGCCCTTTTCGCGGATTAATTCTTCTTGAAGCCACGTGAAGGTGGCAGGTATTTGTTTCCTCCTGCAGCTTCTAATTCGAGTGGCGCACATTGTGAAAGTGCAGTTACGCACACCAGATCCTCTAGTAACCTTGATGAAATCCTGCACCCGGCTGCTGCAAAGTCACCACACAAACTTCCGTGATCTTGGGAACATTTACTGTTATATTTCTTCACAGTCTGATGCAGTTTAAATCATCTGGAGTGTTGGGAGACAGCTGCGTCCTTAGGACCTTGTTATAAACGTCTCTGTTGTTAATCCTACAGGCAATCCTTAAGGAACTGCTTTTTGGTAAAAAACAAAATCTTCCAGGGAACGTTATCATGAAGAATCATGAGTGGGGTGGTGGGTTGAAAGGGAACCACAAGTTTTCATGTTTTTAGATGAGAGCATTAAGTCATAATGACTAATTGATACAGTAATGTGACTTATGCTAAAAAGATTATTAGGGAGTAAATCTGTGGAAGGAAAACAGTTTGTTTTATAAATAAGCTTATGATCCCAACCCTAATACAAATAGGGGTCTATTAATTGAGTCGCATTTGCCTACGAGGTACTTTGGCTGACAGGAAACCTTAATTGGACATTTAATAGCTTTTAAATTGCCTGAACAATCCCCTGTTCACTTTTAACTTTGTCCCTCTAATGAAGTGCTGTTGCCTGGCTCTAGTGGCCATGTTTACAGTGTGCAACACAAATGTTCACATGGCAGGATCAAGTTGTCCTGGAAATGTCATGCGATACAAAGGATTTAGAGCTGCTAAATCCATGAAAGGAGGCTTGATGTTCCTTTTGGATTTTTTTTTTTTTTTTTTCTAACCCACTGGCTGTGCCATGACTGATTAACTGTGCCCCCTTCCCTACATGATCACTGCTCTTTGTTTGGACTGATCTTCAAAGGCGAGTGAAAGGCAGTGTTAGTCCTGCCATTGTGCCAAGTGACAGTCTTGGAAATGTGATGTGTTAGCGACGTGAGGACATCCAGCCTCACAAAGGTGTTTCTGCGATGTGACAGAAACGATGGGGTGAACATACTGGCTGCTGTTGGGTGACAAGGCGATAGACAATATATTGTCAGAATACAAATCTATGCCACACATTAATTCTGCAAACCAGGGCTGTTCCATCCATCGCCCTAGATTTTTAGTTTTCCTTTTGACTTGACTGTTAAGTATTTTGTCACACATTTATTGCTGTCTTAATTTTGTTTCTCTAATGTCTTATTGTTTTCTTTTGTATTCTTGCTTCACTTCACTTATGCTGTATTTCCATCACGGTACAGTTTGAAACGGTAAAGCTTGTGTTTCAACTGTGCCTTTACTTGGTAGGTGGGGTGCGGGCTGTGCGACGACAACAAACAACAACATTGAACGTGACACGACAGACAACAACACAACGGACACCAATGGAGGACATCCAACAGATCGCTATTTCCTGCTCGGTTTGTGGCTGTTTGTCTCAATAAGACATCAAGCTTTGTATGAGAACAGACTGCAGGCGTTTGCCAAGACTTCCATGGGATATTTATTGCAAGTTTTTCTGTCGCCCAATCAGCTGACACTTACTCAGCTAGTATGAAAGAATTCCTAATGGAAACTACACATTCTGCTAAATGCCAAGCATGTTATTCCATTTTAATTTAAATGCCCCTGGTTCATATATATATATATATATATATATATATATATATATATATATATATATATATATATACACATATATATAAACATACATACATATATACATATATGTATGTATGTTTATATATATGTATATATATATATATATATATATACATACATATACACATATGTATATATACACATATATACACACATATGTGTATATTTATTAAACATTTTTTTGAATTAAAAAATCTAAATCTTGATGTGACTCAGGCAAATAATAAGGTTTGGTTGCATGTGCTGGATTCATTGTGTGGCAGAATTTAATAATCAAGGTCTAAAATGAGAGAATTTTCTATTTACACTGGTGTGTTTGCAGGTTACTTGTGTATGTGCTCATGAACACATGAATACATGTACCAGACCACTCCAGGCAGTTCAACCACAATGGCTTCATTCTGATTTTTGCATTACTAGGACTTCCAAATTGGCATCATTGTGTTCTATTGCACAGCTGCAAGGCATTACCAGCCTTTCATGAAATAAATACTCGATCGGTGACGTCATCTCAATTATATATATAAAAAATAAATGACGGTTTTTCGTGGTGTTGTAACAGCAATGCAAATTCAGTCATGTTCATTACTGCTGATTTCTCTATTTACAAAGTTACTCTTGATGGTGCAGCTATATAAAGATGTCAATCTAGTGTTCGCCGCACATAGTTCAACGCCCTTGGTCAAGGGAAATTACCAAGAGACATCCTTGAAGGGGAAGAAGGAAATTAGCTCTGATGAGTCAACATTGGAGAAATGATAAACATTTCTCTGACAGTGCTGTTTACCTGTGAGTAATCAATATCTGTGAGGAGAACATAATGTATGATAAGGCTGAATTGTAACCCTGCACCCGTAAAAATGTTTTTCTTTCTTTCTTTCTTTCTTTCTTTCTTAGACGGACCATTACTGAGAAAATGGAAATTATATTTGTGTGTAATAAAAAGGCATTATCACACAAAGCAAAAAAATTCCATTTAAGGCTGACCCAAAACATTTCTATCAGCACTTTATAGCCAGCATCCATTACTTACAACTAGTGTACTACACACTCTAAAGCCAAATTATAAATGGCTTACCAATATAAAGCCACAGACAATAAAGCAATACAATCTCTGAGCAATACCACATATATCGTGGTGCCTCGCCACCAAACTGGAGACAGAAACAGTGACAGACTATGGAGTCACATTCTGCCACAACGCTGTCATTGTTGTCGTAAACAAACACATAAAAGAAGAGAGATCGACTGGACGTCGCCTGATGACCGGTAATATTCCTGCAGCACTATAAAGCACTGAGTTAATCTGACGCTTGCCAGATTCAAACCAGTGCAGGTTTACAATTCTGTACGTGACCACATCAACCTCGCAGGAGCATGATGGCTGCAGGTTTATGAGTGACATGCTGCAGTTTCTATGGCTGCTTCAACCAGAGAACACCGCTATGAACGCTAACCTCATTATCTCGTTCTGTGGCGAACTTAGAGAACAACTTACTTCAAGGAATACTTCACCGATTTGCATTTAACTTTGTCTTACTAAAATAGGGGTAGTAGTTTTGAAAAATGGTGCTTCCCAACCTCAGTTTCCCCTGAGTCGAGAAATATATTCATTCTTTTTTTGTTACGTGCCCACCAGTGACACTTGGTCCTGTTAGCGTAACTGTTAGCAAAGATGGCGGACACTGTTTACATTCTGGGAATGAGGTCCCGTCTCCCTACGAGTGAGAATTAGCGTTGCAGTTTCAACCCTCGGACCAAGTGCCCACAAGTGTCACTGGTGGGCAAGTCACAAAAAAAGAATGAATATATTTCTCGACTCAGGGGAAACTGAGGTTGGGAAGCACCATTTGGCTAGTAAAAGAAAGCTAAATGCAAATTGGTGAAGTATTCCTTTAATTGTCACATACATCAAAAAGCAACATAATACTTTGTATTTACTAGCAAGAAAGTTGTAAATATACTCCAAGAATTTAGAATTTGTAATTGCAAAATAAGTAATGCCAGCTTTTTTTCCTTTGCTTCCTAGATAAATCTACAGTGAATTTGACCCCAGAGGCTAACGTCTTGTGAAACACTTTCTCTCAGGCACAGTTTCACCACATTATCAGTCTAATCTTGCATGGTTTCACAACTGCTGTGTCTTATTTATAGTGTTTTCCACAATTAAGCAACTAATTAGAAGTAGAAAAGCAGTAAAAATCACCAGGCACATGTATTTTGGTGGTCATGTGACATTTTCATGCGTGTTGCCATGGAAGGGGACTAGGTTTTTATTAGGGATGTAACAATATCAAAATCTCACAACATGGTTGTATTGCGGTAACAAACTGTGATAGTTCAAAACTCAGCGTTGCTTGTGAAGTCCACGTTTAGGGTGAGTGACGTGCACTCTGGCTGCTTGAGGCTTTGTGTGGCTTTAGTCTTTGTCTGAAGTCAATTGTAGCCTTTTTGAGCTCATCTGTGAGATGTGAAAACAAAAAGTAAAATGTGAAAATAAGGGATGGTTAAAGTGTTTGGAAAAAAAATTATTTACTGAATCTATTTCAGTGAAATCTCTATACGTTGGCAGTGATTAGCAGTCATTGACTTCCTGTTTATCCAGACTAGTTTCCTTGTACTGTTCCTTGAAGTTGACGCACGTCATGTGCCGAAAACTTAAGCCCCTGTGGCTGATCATAGAGCGTATGCCGGCTCTAAAGGTCCGCACTGGGGTGTCTTGCGTGAGTATAAACAAAGATTAATAGCGGTAATAGTGTTGCGTTACTGTTACACTTTGTGTCACTTTGTTTACTTGCATTACTTGCACGAGGAACGCAACAAAACAGACATTCTTGCCTATTGTTTGATACCATCACAGTTCCACAATCATACTGAGACATCTTTGTTTTTGAGATACAGAACAACTGACAATGCTATAACATACACTTATATAAAATTAGCAATCGCCATATTTCTCTCGAGTGTTCAAGGGGCGTGCACTACATCTACAACTCACTCCTCCTTAAATTACACCGTAACAATGATGCAATCACTTAGTGCTAATCTATTCAACTGTGTGGAGAAGGTGGAAAGTGTCCAAGTGAGATATATATAAAAAAAAAACACAGCAGTAGCACAGTGCAGAATACTGATGATTTCCAGAGTATTGGCTTGGAAGATGAAAAGGGGGGCAAAAGTGGCTGAGTCAAGACATGGCATTTCTTCTCTGGGTGATTATGAGCACAGACGTGTTCACCGGTCATTTCTGCCCACATCTCTGCTGGGCTACTGCCACTCTCGTCCACAGAGTCCACTCTATTGCTCTGCCTTGGAGAGACAGTGTGCCCTGCAATCACGCCGAAAGGCACCTTCTGTTTCGACTTCTCTGTGACACATAGAATTAATCCAACTGGAAATGTGAAATTGAAATCCTAAAAGATCCGAAAGGAGTTTTCTTCCTTGTGGGGGAGGAAACTGCTGCTGCACTGAACACTGCACAGAAAAGTCCTGAAGTAGAATTGTTTTGTGGACACCTAACTAGAGAGTAAAGACTCCTTACGCTGACAGTCCAAGGCCCAATTTTCCCTCTCTTTTCTTTACTATTATTTTTGAACCAATGTTGGTTCTGACACAGCTAACATACTGACACTGCTAAATCCCTCCATTCAGCCCCATTCAAGCATCCCTGGGGATGTCTTTGTTCAAGGATAAAAAAGTAAAGGTTCCACTCTCCTCATCGCTAACTGTTAACAACATCCTGCAGGCTTGTTTTAAGGATCTCCTGGTGCACAAAAGAGTTTGTGACTAAAATCATGGCAGAATGATCTTCTTCTCCACCAGCGCGGATAAAAAAACGTGGCATAGAACGCGCTCATAAAAGCATCTGTAACCGTTCCAGACATCAAAAACGTGCACATGGTAATCAGCTTTAAATGAATGTTTCTAGGCCTCGATCACTGATAGCTCCATCAACTGAGCCGACTTAAACTACCGCCGAAAAGAAAAAAAAGAAAAAACAATGCTAATAGTGGATAATTATCAGCTTTTACTCTGTCTGCACTAGCTGCTCTGTTCCCTCTCCCATCACACACAGAAGCTGGTGAATAAACACAATGGCATGAATAAATAATGACCCCACAATCCTCTTAAGGTCCCCGAATAGTGTGTGTGGAGGGTGGGGTGGGGTGTCGGGGGTGTAGACAAAAGTTTACTTTTGGTGTTTGTGAGCAAGCGGAGCCTGAAATTGTAAGCGACTCATTAGGGCTACATGTGGCTTGCCCAGGGCTTTGCTCAACAAAGCTGGGAAGACTCCCATCCTGTCATTCCTCAGCACATTTTTAGGCCTGACCTAATAAAAGTGTAAAATATACCCTTAAGTAAAAGCTACATCGCCAATAAAAGAGTGTAAAAAAAATCTATAGCGCCGCCTCTATCACAGTGAAAAACCTTCACCTAAGCTGGACTCAATTTTATGAGACTGAAAGAGAGTGAAATCTCCCAGAATGTTCCGCGGTAGGTGGGTGGGGGGGCGTCTAAACTTGCTATGTTGTATTTAAACATCACAGTTATATGTATGCGTGCACAATAAAGGGAGAACACCTCTGTCAAAACATCATTCCCTTCCCTCATCACGCTCTCCGGAGTACATAAAAGCCCCCTGCTTTTCATTTCAGACACTTTGTCAGTGTTTAAGAATTGATTTGCGTGTGTGCCTCCCAGCTCCCACTGCGTACATGACAGTTCAAAAGGCTATTTAAAATAAACGATGTCAAGAAGCGGGTGTTTCTAAGTACTTATATAATTTACAATGTGGTAGAACTCAAGTCGGCAATAAGGCAAATATACTATGACATAATAAAGTCATATATGGTGAAAGTGCTCATTTTGATCCACTACTACTATCAATTAGATGCATATCAACAACGCACTGTGGCATTGGCAATAGTGAATTGTAACACAGGCAGAAAGAAGACACCTTTTCCAGAGGGCAATTGTTGAGGCTTTGGCCAAAAAAAAACGAGACGAGCCAATTTCAATTCATAATTTCCACCGAGGCGATGAATAGCAACGGCGCTGCCTGAGTTAGGAGTCCTAGCAACAGGAGATATAACAGCAACGACACAGATGTCACAATTAATCCTTCGCGCTTCTCTGTCGGGCTTATTGTAAAATCAGAGTGTGGATTTCAAAAAATGTTTTTTCACTCATTAGCAAATAACATTTTTTTTTTTTTTTCGATAAGATAGGATTGTAACTTTTCACGAATCCTTACTTTAAACTTTCTATTACCAGAGCTGTGTAAAAAGAAACTCACAATGTCCTGAGTTGATCTGCATGACCGAGAACGAGGCCAATAACTAATTGATCTGATCTATTTCCAGTCCTTTGTTAAACACACTCTGTATTATCAACTCTCCTTCATAACGATTGTACTATTTTCTTCACGAATGCTGTTAAAAGTATCTCATGATGAAACATACACTCTGCTCTGACATTTCTCTTTGATGTGCACAGCACGAGCAAAATGAGAGCTGCTTTCCTTTTTCATTTCTTTTTTTTTTGCACATTTAATTTTAGTGAAACAGTTGAAACAGTGCATTTAGTGCCTTTTGTTTGCACTCATGTAATACCTCTGCTTTATTGTCCTGTGTATTCAGAGTGCCCGCGCTGTAGTAAAGAACTCAGAGAGTGTGATAAATACATTAGAATAAAATAAAAAATCTTAGCCTAACTTGTTTTATCACCCACTATTGAGTCACTGTACAGTTGTGAGTTTTCATAATCCATCCACTGGTATTTTACACAGTAAACTATACTTTTAATTTGACATTATGTGGAGCCAGACGACACAGTAGTGATTGTGGAGCGGAGCCACAGTTTCGACCAATCACGATCCAGTCTCAGCTGTCCATCAAGACGTCTCACCTTGTTTTTATTTCATCACATCACTAACACCTGAACAAAAATCAGTGTGATGTGAACTTTCCATTAACACATACACAACCAGAGAATATAACACATTTGATGTGTGTTTTTTTTTTTTTTTGACATTTATGGACTTCTTTTCAAGCTAACTTTTGTGAAGACTGACTTTTAAATTCATACGCGTTGGAAAACTCGTAGTCGTCCAGTCTTCATGTTCTTAGTCTAAAGTGTGTTTTTATGCTTGTGTTTAAATCTGCTTGTTTAGCATTTTAAAACTTGTTTCCAAATATAAAGTGCTTTATAAATTGAATAAATTATTGATATAATCGATAATAATAATAATAATAATAATAACATGGCATTTTTGCATTTCCATTAGGATTTGTACCAAAATAACCAGCCACATCCGGTTCATTCTTTGGTGTACCATAGTTAAATGGTACGGTTAGGGAGGCTCCACCCACGACAGTCAGCTGATTGGGCGACAAAAAATCGTCTCTCCGTTGCGATCTGTGTAAAGATCCCATACATTAGAGTCTAGGCGAACGCCTGCAGTCTATTCTCATACAAAGCTCGACGTCTTATTGAGACTAACAGCCACAAACGGAGCAGCTTTCCCATGCGTGTCAGGGAACTACAACGGCCTTCATATATCAGAATGAATGTTGTTTTTCGTTTGCATTAGTTTGCGTGAAAGCTTCCGCCTCAAAACAACAAACACCAGAGTGGTTTATCTATCTGGGCTGTTGTAAAAATATGGAGGTGTACGGTGGCAGCCCTCATAACACAAAAGTAAAGTCAATATATAACAAGCCTTATTAAAAGCAATTCTATACTTAACAAAACTTACCTGGAGGTAGTTTATTCATTTTCTTTCAATAATCCCTACTAAATGTTTCACACTGTACAATTTTAAGGAAAAAAAAAGTGCACTCTTTGATCCTCTCTTTTCAGATTCATCAAAAAGCAGAACTTTATTATCCTTCTGTAGAGATTTGAGTGTATTTATAAGGCGGCAGACTGACAGAAGTCTCATTTTCTTTCTCGTGAATTAACTTGTCCACAGTGACATTTTAAAAAACAACTGCCTCGGGTTGCCTGTCATCTATTCCTGAGCTCAGTGGGGAAAAACAAAAATGTTTGTCTTCCCTGGACTATATTTCAGACCGACTCTGAATAAAATGCTGAAAACGTTCAACATCATCCAACCTGCTCTAAACCACTAATAGTGCTCAGCTAGTAATAAGTCGGCTTAAATTTTTCCCCGATAGCCTAAAGTGTCTCTTTGCCAAAATTTGATTATTCGCACAGTGCAAGCATCGAGGATTGGAGACGGAGAGAATGCAGCTCTGGTGTGTGTGACCTGCTGCGGAAGCCAGCAATTTATACAGCTGAGATAAGACTAATGTTTCCAATGTGACAGTAGTACTTTAGGGGAACCTCTAAAGGTAGAGGGAGGGGGGGGGGGGAGAATAAAGCTTATGTCCTGAGCTATTTTCTTCAACAAGCACAGGCAGTGGAATTTAACTGCAGCGAGCTACTTTCTCTATTGGGAGAAAAATAATCCAGAAAGAACCTGAGCTGTCCTGCACAAGCCTTTGTGTGTCTGTCTATGTATGTGTGTGTGAATCCTAACCTTGCATTTAAGCGCGCTGCATGATTTTCAGTTTGAATCACACAGAGCCAACAAAACTATAAAGGAAAATAAAAGTATTGCTTATAATGAACAATATATAAGTGGAAGTCAAATAATTCACAAGGGGATATAACATCATCCTGACAATTTTTGCTTAATTACTTAAAGGTGAACAGCAGAATAATGGCAAAGGGTGATGAAAATAATTAAACCTCCTCCAAATACTGCACTTTACGTTTTTTTGAGATGTTTCATGTTCTCAAGGTAGACGGATATCTTCATGTATAGTTGTACAATTATCTTGCAATACATCACATTTGTATCGAGTATCAATAATTCTACTAATATAATTATCATTAGTTACCGTAGGATGTATCGTATCATGAGATATTCCCAGGCCCATCCTCCATTTTTCCACAACTAATAAAAAGAAAAAATGTTGGTTTACCCCGGCCAATATCTGCATAATAAGGTCAGTATATGTGCTCAAGCAGATCCAGAATATTAAATTAGTGTACTGCTGAGCAGGGAAAGTGTTCCCTGAACCATAAATATAACATGAGCATAGATAATTGACTGTATGTTAAAAATGGATATTGCTAAGAGAGGGACAGAAGTTGTGAGGCTAGGTTAGGATGATTCTCCTCCTCTGAGGAGGGCTCATCCGGCTCCATGTGGGGCTGTGAGCTGCAACGAGGCCCTGAGTCTTGGTTCTAAGACGGGCCCTGATGGGCTGTTGGTTTAGACTGTCAGAGGTACTGGCAGGGAGTGGGTATGCAACTCCACAGATAACAGCCCAAAACTGTCCACAAGGGCCTCTAACACCCAGCAAATTAGCCTGCAAATGAGCCAGAGAATATTTCGACTAATCCATGATCTGAGCGGAGGCTCTGCCAAAAAAGTAAACAAATAAATAACTTCACAAGAAATACTGGGGGTGGAAATAACCACGACTGTGCACTGAAGCCACTAGTGATTTCTTTGAAGCATCTTTTTTTTTTTCCCTGATATTCTGCGGCTAAGATGTCTGAGGCCATTTCAGAGCAAGCTTCCATGTTGTGCTCGATGTGGATTGCAGCGAAAATACAGAATGTCGTATCACAGCGAACAATGTCCCCCACAGCAAATGATCACAGCCGTGTCTGTCACGTAAGCCCGGAAGGCAATGATGCATCAGGATAACAAAACAGATCAGATTTTTTTTTTTCCTTGTGAGAAAACCGATAATCACTAAATTCTGTGTCGTGTGTACATGCTGTAATTATTTCTGGGATCACAACACTTTTATTTTGTAATGAATAACAAAGGATGTGTGCAAAAATGAGGCAATACTGTCTTCATCATTTCAATAATCCTGCGTGTGTGCCACGCGACTGCAGATATCTTTTCTCGCGAGCAAATTACAGTTTTTGTTACGGGAAGTACTGACAACATACAGTTTTTATAACGACATCACTGTCATCACTTGACACCGTTTCATAAAATGTTCAAGTCGAGTCACCTCAATAACAAATGCTTGTCGTTTCATTCTACGGTAATTCGTTTTCACGATAGCTCCGTGCCACACTATACATTTTTTATACGACATTTGTTTAAAATAAAATCACAATACCACCAAATGCTGCTGCTGCTGTATACATCTCATATATATATACATACATATGTACATATACATATATATATATATATATATATATATATATATATATATATGTGTGTACATATGTATATATACTTAACTAACAAACTAATTAGAAACAAAACATTATTAGAATAAATGTCAGAAGTTTTCTATATTCATGTACATTGTGGGCAGCCCATGGCCAAGAGGAAAGGAATTGGGCTCGTATGTGGAAGGTTGCTTGTTCAATCCTCTATTGCTCCTTCACTATCACTTTCACTAATTGGTGGGAGTGCCAAAAATGACTTGTTCTAATTCATGTAAAAATGGATGTCACCTATTACAACACATGCTGCAAACCCTGCTCTCCTATACAGGAAGTGTCTGTGCTCATTCTCCTCAGGACAGTATAAAAGTCAGCGTCTGTATTGACGACTGCAACACTTCATTCCTATGACTCCTGAAAAGTCACATTTTTTAATTTGCCCGGCTCAGTGTTCTAGTGGAAAAAAAATAGAAGATGTAATCAATAATTAATACATTCAGAGTAGTCGTGATAATTACGGTGACCTCTCGCCCTCAAGCTGTAAGTAGTAGCTTTTCTATGCAAGAGGAAAAATGTCTCGGGCTATAAAACAGAACAAAATTCCCTTTGGTACTTCCCGATCAACATGGTTAGGGGACAGGTTGATATATAACCCATCTCAAGCTCAAATCCGCCAGAGATTTGCTTTTCAAAGCCCTTCAGCCTTCTGGCGCTGCGACACGTTTTCGACAACAAACACCTGTCCCTCATGCAGGGCTCATGTTATGTTCAAAGATTTATTAAGTGAGAGCCGCCCTGCAGCTTTTACCCTCCACCTTTTAACAACTCAAAGTTTCTTCCGAGTCTTAAACTCTTCCCAAAACCATTTGATAAAGGCAGCGGGGGAATAAATCATTGTCACAGTGAAGCACGCGCCGAGCGTTCGGGAGCTTTTAAGAGCTTGGAGAACAATTCACGAACAATAGTTGTTCAAATTTTCATCAATAGCAATATAGCAGATGATTACTGTGCAAACACACTGGGATAATATATTGTTTTGATTGCTTTACCTCTGATTTGACATCTTATTGTTTAACAAGTGTTTGCAGTTTCAACCCACTAGCTTTCAATACAAATTAAGTTTGATAGCTGACTTTATTTATTGTCTTAATTCTTCTGTCTTTTGCTATTTATTCTGCTCATTTAGTATTTCTCAGCACAACCTATGGTTGTGATTAAGGTGCTGTATATAAAAGAGGAATAAATATTTAATGATCTCATGTTTAAGGCAATGATTACAGTGCTTAACAAATGTATTAGACCAGCCGCCAAAGCCACAGCTGCACCTCAAAAAAACAGCATGGGTAAATATGGTAAGTCTGTAGAAGCTCTTTAACCAAAATGCATGGATATTCAAATTGGATTACATCAAATTATTTCTTCGTTAAGATGTCAAATTATAGTTATTTACTTTATTTAGTTTTAATGGTTGAATGTTACGCCTGATTCACTTCTGACTTCTCAGAGAAAAAGCCCAGTGAGCCGGCTCAAATTAGGGTATAAAAAGGTAAATTCATTTTGTTATTTGCCAAATAAATAACAATAACAATTGAAAGATTTCTAAAACATTAAAATAAGACTTTTGTCACAATGTTGCATCTCTTTCAGTTGCTTCTATTGTTAATATACATGCAGTAGAATAAGCTGTAGAAGAAGAATCAAAACCTACCGAAACTGATATAATTCCGATACAGTCATTTATGACCTTTAAAGCTGTTAACAACCCATTTGTGCCGAGTCATTTCAAAGAAATATTCTCCAACAGTGTAACAAATATTAAAATATAATAAACAGCCAAAACATGACTCAGCTAAAATGCTTTTGCCGATATTTATTTATATTTTTACAGTGTGTGCATAGTGAAGCATACGATATATAGGATTTTTGGACTGTATCAGATTCTAAATTTTTATCTGTCTGATCTCCGATCCAGTGATTTTGACCAGTATTGTACCGATACCGATACTGACCGATACAGAATCCCATCCCGAGATAAAACAAGTATTAATGAGATGCAATTAGAAATGCGTAAAATAAAAACTAAAAACTTAACAATCTGAATTAAATAATGACATTTGTTTCTCAATACAGAAATCCCACTTCTTATCTCCAATCTCTTCTCTCCATAGCTGTAAACAAATCTGTATAAAAGTGCAGCAAATGGGCCTGTGCATGTTAAACCCTGATGAAAGGACTGGCCACTTTTCATCTGACAGGTCTACATCAATAAATATTGCTCTCACCCCGGCTAAAAGCACGATCACATCAGCACATTAGCCACTAGGCGCTTTGAAGGTAAAAAATGCTGATTGATGACTCGTGTTTAATCATGCAAAACAAAAAACAGAATTGAATTAAAAAAAACTCAACCATCATTCATCTTCCAGTCCGGGTTTTTTCTTTTGCACTTGCTATTTCAAATCATTACTCAGTGGTGTAGCCTGAGAATTCTTCTGTTGCTCTCTTACTTTTTTTACTAGAGAAGAAAAACTGTGGATAACGAGGAAAAAGCTGCAAATTTGACTGCAAATGTTTGCATATCAAATACTTTTTAAATACAATTATGTTCCCTGCAAACACTCCTCTTTGGGTTTATGGTATTAAATGGCTCCCCTCCTCAAAATAAAACATGACATTGTCATTTGTATGTTCATTAGCTCGGGTCTACTTTAACGCCGTTCCCTTTATGCTGTCATAAAACCTCTTTTTCAGTGCAGCAGCGCAGCGGACACTAAAAACGAGGAGCCATCGCACCAATCCTTGCATCATCCCTCAGGATAGCTGTAAGAAATTTCTGAATCAGGTTTTTTAAGATTTTATGGGGCACTTTTAAAGCACGAGAGGATCTGAGTCCATCACACCACTGTATACATATACACCACGTTATTACTGTGACACATAGAAGTTTGCAGTGTTTCTACGCTGAAGTCAGTATATTGTGGTCTTGTTGTGCATGACGGAGAACCGGCAGTTGAGGCGCAGAGCTCAAATGAAATTTTAAACAAACCTGATGTAAAATTTGAGTTAAATTTACCGACTGCACAAGAGTGTGGAGATCTGGACAGAAAGCCTGTTCTCCTCGCACGCTGCAGTAAATCAAACTGATAGCTCCGAGCTCGTGGAGGCAGTTTTCACAAAAAAAAAGTCTCAGTGAGGTTCCTAGAGGAGCTGCCTTGAAGCAACGCCTACAACCACCAGGATTTGAATAACAAGGAAATCATTTTAAAACAAAAATTGACTGCAAAAACTAAATATCACACAGTGGAAATACATAGCTTTGCAATTCACTGACACAACTATAATAATACGGATAATAATGGATGTCCTGAGCAGAAAGTGACATCTACATGTTAACTGTACATTTTCTGAAAGCTCTTGATTCATGATGTCCTGTGCACAAAACCTTTCTACATGAAAGCAGCAACAGACACAGCAGGCAACAAGCCACTCAAAGGTTGTCTGTTCTCTTGTTGGCTGAGCCACAATTGTCTGTGATCACAAACATGTCAGGATTCGGTCTCACATGCCGGTGCTCAGCTTTGCATTGTTTGCACTATGTAGAGAGAGAGAGAGAGAGAGAGAGAACACCCAGGAGGATGGAGCAAAGGACAGTTAGTACACAAACTAACCGGCCCCTGATGATAACATAGTGTCTGTCCAAAAATATCAGTGTCAGGCACACAAGCATTTTGCTATCAAAAGGAACTGCATTTGTCCTTTGTCGCATTACTTTGCTGCACAGGTTATAGAAGTAATGAATAACACGAGTCACCCAGCGGGTTTTTGTGGCGATCTCCACTGCTGGTTCTCATAGTGACAGAAATGTAATAGCATGGACATAACAGTGGGGGATGGGGGGGGTTACTCGAGATTAGAGCACACATCTGGATAAGCTTTAACGGGCCAAAATTCCAAAACAGCGGCCCTCTCACAAACAAAGCATATCGGTCCAGCCTCCGTGCTGTTCCAGCCTCCGTGCTGTTCCAGCCTCCGTAGGATGTGCAGTGACTCAGCAGTCGCTGGCTGCTGGAAGTATCCTTAAGGGGCCCCCTCTGGACTAAAGGCAGCATGGGTAGGATGCACGCGCACACACACACACACACACATATCTGTAAATACTGCATTATTAATCCTAACCCATACACATGTGCACAAATCCATCTGTAAATGCTGACACGATACAAGCGCATACTCATTAAAGCTGCAGTGGAGTGGGGTCTCTGGGAAAATTGGTGATAGTCGAGTTTCACAAGAAGGTCGTTGAATGCAACAATTTTGGGATTGCAGTCCTCTGGCTTAAGCCCCTCCCCCACCAGATTGACCAGGGGCAGATGCAAGCCCTTCATCTCATCTATATTTGCATACGTTGTTTAAAAGTTGCTTTGCAGCATGGGCAGTTGTTACGCCACGCAGCTGCTTAGTAGAACAGCCAATAGGAGGTGCCGTCTCTCCATGAACTGCCCTGCGATTGGTCGACGTCTCATTACATTACATGTCATTTGGCAGACGCTTTTATCCAAAGCGACTTACAATAAGTGCATTAAAACATTTGGGTACAGACAAGAGCTAAAGGTAAGTAAGGGCTGCAAGTAAGCCAAACTATAAAGTGCTAGTCTCCCATCAACGCTCAAATTTCAAGGTCAGAAACCGAGCTACGAGGTGGAGCCAAAGTCCGGCTCTTTCTCAAATCATTTGATTTACATGATAATAAAAGCGTTGCATTGAAATTATTGATCAATCACAACTAAGACATAATTGGTCCTGAGCATAATTGCTTTTGCGGTAAGTAATTAGCAGCTTAAGTTATCATCTCATCACATCTGGAATAAAAATACAGTATGTATATACAGTAAGCAATGCCGGGGAGTCAGCTGAGCTTCAAAAAATTGCAGTGAAATCACTATTGCTTATTTGCATGCATTAAACCCGGGGTCAAGTAAGTCACATGAGAAAAGGGGGAGAACTGCCCAGCAGCGTGAATACATTAACGCAGAGTAAATGGTTTGTTGATTCAAAGAGATTACACCACACACACACACACACACACACACACAAGCAAGTCTGCTCGATGGATTTTAATTAACTTGCCATATATAAATTGTATGTTATCAGGCATTACTGAATTAAACACTGAATACAAGTGCTCTTTCTGCTTCGGTGAGTGGAATAAAAAGCTACTTAGAATCTTGATTGGGCCTCACAGATGCAGCGTGATGCTGCAGCTACGGCTGCTCCGAGCACAACCCCTGAACAGCCATCCATGGAGATTCTCTTTAATTATGTACAATGCAGCCAAATTCACGTCTCCTGGCATCGCAGATGATCAAGCAAAAAGGGATGCCACGTTCTCTGCCTGAGTCATATCGGGCAAATGGATTCCATTTCCAAGAGTCGTTTCTGTCAGTTATAATAAGGAGCCAATACATAATGTGACACACTCTGAAATGCAAAACTATTCACAAGGTTCTCTGCAAGGCTGCTCAAGGGGCAATTAGAATTTTGCTGCTAGATCCTTGATGAGGTCCTCTACCTCTGAAGTGTAATGTATGCATAATGTGAACGCGGAACTTACAATTTACAACGCGATACCTCCGTGTTGATAAAAAATGGCAGAGATTTAGGTAAACAAATACAGAGAGGAGCTGCCACTGGGGACATAAAGGGGGGCTGCGTTAGTAAAGGGAAACCTGTCTGCCAGGTGCAGCCTCCAAAATGCAGTGACTATACTCCAAAAGCAAAATAAGCAAGACAAATAAGCGCCTGGGGACTGAGCTGAGGATCCAAATGGTATTTCTGTTCCAAACAGAATTCTTTAATATCATTACTCCATGGTATGCTAATCTACAACCTGAATAAGTGCACTGCATCTTCGGCAGAACGGCGATTATCTCCTGGCCTTTTTCTGGCACTTGACATGCCTCATATTTACATATTATCTGACCCCGACGAGCACACAGGCTCATCAGACCCCTGGGGGCCACTTAGAAAAACCAAGCCACAGAGAGATAAATTCAGAACATATGGCTCCCCCACTTCCTGGCACTGGTGTCATCAAATGAAACCTGCCAGGCCATCCTGTATCACAGTCCACGGTGATCAACACACTCCAACGAAAATAAAAGCGAGGAGAAAATGATCTGGAAATTATTTACAGCAGAGGCATAAGCCAAGCACCTGGTTGTACTATAACAACGGTAATTGTCTTTTAAACATGTCAAAAAGTCAAATTCAGCGGAGTCAGACAGAGGCTGGAAATGGACGCAGACAGGAAAGTCACAAACGTAACAAATCCAAAAAAACAGAGTGATCATTCATTGCCTGTGTATGTGTGTGTCTCTGCCTCAAAATACAAATTCACACATGTGTTTCACTTCCACACCAGAATCAAAAATCCACTTTGCAAAGAAACGAGAATTTAATTGAGGAAAAAAAAGTGCCTACCATTTTCTGTGTTCTCGTGCTCAGTGTCGGTGAGAGTTAGGTTGGAGTTGGCCCGGCTGGAGAGGCATGAGCTGCGGCCGGACTTGGTGTTGCTACGACCCCAAAGTCTGACGGCGTGCTCGGGCGACATGATGCCGTCTGTCTCCGTGTCGGCGTCCGAGCCCACACTGACCGAGTAGTCGCGGTGTTGCAGCCCAAGGTCAGTCCTGTACGTGGCTACATGCGACGGGAGGGCCTCTCCAAAGCCGAGGTCTCGAAGGGAGAAGTCTGTTCCTGTGGCAAGGCAATAAATGCACGGCTCAGGGAATTAAACCTGCCACTAACTGCATCAGTTAACATAATGAACTGTATTCATAGCAGAATAAGACAACAGCAATATCCCAGCCCTGAGAGGTGCGGTAATCTTTTAAAAGTGAAGTTACTTGAAGACGCTGGTGCATTTAGTATTTAAAACCCAGACACACAAGATTAAGGGTGCATTTGAAAATTAAGATATCTGTCTTTTCAATTTTCTCTCCCTTTAATTCTCAGAATTATCTCTAAAAAGCCGCGCTCTGGTAAAGCAGACCATGATGATTTCAAAGCCTCGGTAGGATTTGTTTAATTTAAATAAAAGAGCAATGCGCTTCATAACTTTATCCACCATAAAAGGTCATTCATGCATATAATTAAAGAAATGACTGGATTGCATATCATATGTGTGTCGGGGCAATTTGCAACGCAAAAACAACACAATGAGCAATTTGCCTTGGCTGTAATTTAGGATGTTACTGTACATTATACATCACATCTGACCCAGGGTTTGTATTTTGTGCCAGTGATGCTTATTATGTATGAGTCATAACTGAGTGACTGACCTGTTTAGATTTTCAGAGATTGTTGACAGAGCCTGTTATTTTCTTGATGGGTAAAATAACAGCATTTGAAATGGCTCCTTAAGTTAAGCCCTTAACTTGATGTATTTTCATTTAAATTCATTATCAAGACAGATCAAAAGATTGATATATAACAAAACAAGTGGCTTTTTGAAGTCATTTTTAAATTCCACTGTGTTCTTTTTGTCAAACTCCAAATAATTAGAAAATACAAATAAAATAAAACATCAAGTCCATATAGACCAGGGGTCACCAACCTTTTTGAGACCGAGAGCTACCTGAAGGTTAGAGAATAATATGGAGGGCTACCATATTAACATTTTATGCAGTTTACCATTTAAATGATAAATATTATGCATTCAATTGCATACACATTAATTCCAGTGCTTACTCCTAATGATTATCACAGTTTTTATAAACAATATCAAGGACATTTTACTCAGTGATCATATGGATACATACAAGTGAGGTGAAGTGAAATGAGCCCGCGGGCACCTTGTTGGCTGCTCGCGGGCTACCAGGTGCCCGCGGGCACCACGTTGGTGACCACTGATATAGACCCTTTCATTGTATACAAACATTCCAAGCCTAGTAGCCTGTCGACTATTTCCACTTCTACTTGTACTAACTTGTACTCGTACTACTACTTCTACAAGTACTAGTTCCGAGTGTGTTTTCTGACCCCAAACTGTGTGCGAACATTTCTCTGTGACGTAGCTCTTGAAAGGGTCTATAAAGTAGTCGGTCACAGACTTGCTCGTACGCGGGGTGTTCTCGTCCAGTTAAGTTTGGCGAAGAGCTTTTTTTATGGCCCGCTAAATTGCTAACGTCTTTCCTGCTAACGTTAGCTGTGGCTGCACTAGCGACTGGGTGCTTTGCATTGACGTGGTAGGCTAAACGTTTAGCTGCTTGGGTGGTAAGCAAACTCCCTCTTACACAGAAGGCTTATTATTTTTGCCTGGCCTCGCGGGCGTAAGAGTTAGAGTAAAATTAGATTAACGCGGTTAAAACATAACGCGCTAAAATATGCTAATTAATTCATCGCACGCCAAACAGAACAAGGAACTGTTGGCAGTCTTTACTGCAGAAACTGTATTTGTTCAGGCAGTCTTTAACTTTATGAAATCATGTCTCAAACCAACTAGTGCAATTCTGTGCTTCAAAGCTTTAATGTTTGAGCTCTGACAATCGATAGCATATGTGAACGGTCAGATTTACGGTGCAGATTTACATGTGTCCCATGCAAAAACAACACTGTCAGTGTTAAGTTCAGCCCCTGGGCCTCTCTGTTAATAGTCAAAGTATCCAGAGTGACCTCTACGGTGGCTGAATGTAAATTACCAAGAGGCTCTTTAATAAAAATGCACTGATGCATACGTTGAGAAGGAGGGGGTAATGTGCCCTACTAACTAACAACTGGCATTTTCATGCCACTTTGCACTGCTAATGTTCTTGTAGATGAATAATAGCGATATCAATGACAATTACTATCTATAGAATAGCCCCGGATTTCCTAATATTGGCACAGATAAGACTAACCTTGCCGGCTGAACTCGTCCACTTCGTGATGAACCATTTCTTTAACACGGCTCCCGTAGGCCATCCTCGAGTCGTGATCGAAGGCCTTGAGTGTTTCGCTGGAGCTGTAGGATTTGGTGTTGGGTTTTCCATCCTCACTGTCTGCTGAGGAGCTGGTGTAGCGGCGCTCCGTGTCCTGCCGGGCAGTGAGCGAGCGGTAGGGTCGGCGTTCCTTCACTTCCATGGCTTCCTCCGTGCTATTTTCAACATCAAATGTGGGTTACGATGCCAGTTCAGTTTGAGCACTTCTGCAGAGGGAAGAAGGAGAGAAACGAAGAGAAACACGATGTGTGAAAAAATGCCTCACCGAGAGATGATTTCTAAATACAATCCATTTTGAATGCATCACTTGTTTTCCTTTTATTTCGACCCAAAATCATACTGAAAACAAAATGAAGATAATCGGTTTAGTTTAAACACTTGCAACCATGACAAACCATTATTTCCACACGTTTAATGCTAGTTCATGTTAAACACACACACACCCACACACACATACAAAGCCGGTGTGGAAATCAATAAATTGTAAGTGCATGTTACCCAGCAGCAGAGTATGCCGGGCTTGGCAAAGGCAGGCATGAAGAACCACCAGGATTAGATTTAATACAATACGGCACAACAAATCTTGCACCTATAAAGTTTACGGCGCAAGTCCCCCCCACAAATATCCCATTTTATGTGCCGTATAGAAATACAGAGCCTCCAGCATCTGTAGAAGTGGCAGATGTCCTTCCATGAAATGTGTTGTTTATATGTTACAAATCATCGCCGGCTGAAAACTGAGGAGCCAAACACATCTCGGCACCACCCTGACTCAGCAGCGATGATTGAAATCTGTAACGTGAAACTACAAATGTCAAATAGCACACCAAGCATCGGATCAATAGAGATTCTAGCGTTCGGCCATCTGCTGCATTTAATTTCTTGCCTTGAAGGACACTCTATTGAGTCATCAAATAAAGATGCATGATTTAAATGCGTTAAAGGACGCATCATTTCTCGTATTTCAGAGGGTGAGTTAAAAATGCAAGGTTATCGTCTTAGTGCAATATGATATTAATTAGCAAATCATTATTGCAGTGAATTGAAGATGCCTAGCAAACAGCTCAGGCTAAGAAATCACATGGTTTAAGGATATTGAGTTGGATTAACAAGTGTCAATATGGATATAAACTTGATTAAAGGCTTGGTCACTGTTTACTCTGAAACTCTATTACTGAACATTGTGATTTAATGAGAGCGATATTGCAGCCATACATGTATATTAGCCACCTTTCGTTTCTTTTTTCCTTCAAATGCAGTGACACAAGGACATATCAATAATTGTATGTCAAGAGCTGCAAACCTTATCGCTCACATTGCAGGATTCTACCTATTCACTGCTTGCTCCCACACTTGAGAAGTACACTGATAAGAGACCGTAGCTCTTTGAAAAATGAGTAAAATACACTTCCTGGAAAAAATCCGGGAGTTTTCACTGATAATGTGGCTGTGTTGTTGAGACAGGGATTTCTCCACGAGATAAGCTCTTTATGAATACTGTATGAGATTTGTGCCGGACAGAGCAGTAAACAATAATCCCCGGTGAACTATATTTGCCCCTGCTTCAAAAAAAGAAACTTTGTATTTAAGACACCATTGTTGGGTTTGTGGGTTTCTTTTTGTACGTATTGACAGCTGAAAAGATCCTAGTGATTAATGACTTGGGGGCCTCAATACCAGGACCTCCGCCACATGGTGTGGGGGTGACGTCGAGGGGGGGGGGGACTTTGGACTCCTCCACTCCGCAGCCACAAGAGCCCTTCAGCTGCTCTCAAGATTTCAGATGCAGCTTGTATGGGTTGCAAATTTTTTTTTTTTACTTTTTTGGTCAAGATCCTTCACGCTATGCAAATGCAAGAGAGCGGGGGGAACAAGCGGCTTTCTAAAGTTCTCAAGAATGCTCTGTAAAGTGCATTGTTTTTGTCTCCAAAGAGCTTGGACTCGGGTGCTCTGGCCATCTCTCTTCAGAGCAGCCGTTACTCCCCATTATTATATCGGCTGGTAAGCGATGACACGTATGGGAAAACCCAAAGAGTTTAAAGAAAGAAGCAACAGGCCGCGCACAACACAGACAGATGATATGGTACTCAATACAGGTGCTGGGAATGTGTCCACCTTGCGTGCATGCAGCTGCAAGGATTTTCACACTAAATGTGGGGTAAATCTTAACTGTTCTTCGTAAATAGGCTACATCTGGTATTATAACTGCATTTAGTGCCACAGCTGTTATTCTTGTTCATCTGTCTTTGAAAACTCTGGAAAAACACAACCACCCTAATAACGTAACGTACTGATATGTGAAGGTGATAAACAAAAGTTTTCATATAAGCCAGGTGTTCTCAACATGTCGAGAAATAATAAGATGTCTATTTTTAAAGTGTTCTTCTCGTCTCATGCTCAAGACACACGGAGCATGAAGGAAAGGCTCCAAACGCTGAGAGTGAAGGTTAATGGGGTCACGTTCACAAAGACGCCGCGAGAAAAGTTATTTACAAAGACCAGTGAAAAATGACTGCACTAACTGGAATCTCTCTGAAATGAAGATAACAATCGAATGCTTTTATTTCAAAGACAATGTTCCTCTAAACCCTGGGCTGCAGCGCTTGAGCAGTGCCAAAGAGAAGCTAACTGCCTATCTACGCAATGATCCAAAATCAATTCAAGTCTCCGTGGATAGACAAAAGAAATGATGGATGGTCTGTTTTCTCCCCCGTTAAAACAACTGCAGACTCTACATTTTTGAATTGCATTGTCTACCAGCGGCCCGGGTAGAGTCAGGTTTGCCTGTGCGCGGAAAGCAAACGTATAAAGCAGCTGTAAGCGACACAATAACGCGGCCCTGCAGCGAGAGTGTCGCTCGGACAATGAGCTGCGTCGATAGGAAGTCATCAGATACAGGGATTTTTTTTCCCCCGCTGCGTGTGGAGAGGTGTGCAGTATGTGGAGATTGTGGCAAACATTATAAAGAAGACGATCGATAACAAGGCATTGGAAAAAAAAAAAATATCTCAGTAACCTTGGAAACAAGTGTCACACTGTACACCATAACCAGAAAATATAATGAAATAAAACTCCACTTTAGTAATAGGTGCTGTTTTGAGTTGCACTGATGTGTGCCAGCAGGACAGAGTGTTTGTGTGTGTGTGTGTGTGTGTGTGTGCTCTCTGCTTTTGCTCCTTGCAGGCATAGAGGACATGCCAACAGTTTTTTGGCTTTACGCGGACAGCGGGGCAAGTCAAGCAAACACAAATTTCCGTGACTGACTGAGAAACAAAGGTGGGCCAGCCAAATGTTGGGCTGTTGCTTTTCCAAAAAGGATTTTGGTCGCAAACAGTTTGTGCGACGTCAACTGGGAGTTTGACTTGTGTCTGTTGTGTGCGATACTCTCCGTACAAGTGTCACCCTGTTACCCAGTTCTGCCTGTTCTGCTGAGTTAATGCTGCTGGTCACAGGAAGTACGTGCACAGATATGATGGTGTTGTGCCGAGTTGTCACCAGCTAATGAGAGACACTCCATGGTGCAGATTTATTGCTGAGTTTTTGGCAGGAAATGCTTTAGTTCAATCAAATATGCGACAAATAGTTCTATATTCCCACAGCTATCAAGACACGTCCGAGTATCCCACAACACTTGATTCATTCCGGAGCAAGGACTCTACAAAGAGCTGCTCCCTCTGCTCATAAGGTTAGGTTGAATACAAGCCTCCCGCTTACAGAATAATGCATGGAGCGAGGACAATGCTATAGAAGCTGAAGACGAGGTGTTAGCCACAAGTTGGCCAAAAGGTGACATCAATGGGTGCTAATGCAATCTCCAACAGTTGAGTATGGAAATCTGAAGGGACCTTAACTGCTTCACCGTATTAAGGTGTAAACATTTAATATATAGATGTATAACAAGTAAAAATAAGTGATAATAAGAAGAAATTGAAGTGTATTTGACCCGGCTATCGAAGCCCTTCCCTGTGGATACTGTCCGTCTCCTCCACAACAACGGAAAATAAACCACGACGGTCGGGATGAAGTCATTAGTTATCAGTGGTTACAGTTCAACGAGAGAGAACTGATGGTCGTTAATGGCGAGTCTGAAATGTTATTATACTTATATTATATTACACTAGTGCCGTGGGGCTAATAGTTGCTTCCTCCCTGATGTAACGATAACTTTGGTTGTTTGTAATTGTGACAGCTGAATGCAGGCAGCACGCACGCACACACACACACACACGCACACACACACACGCACACAGAGTGCACTGACGCACAGGCAGGCCAGTTACAACCTCCTGCGTTACTGTCAGATTAGCTTCAGTTTACTCTAATTGTATCTGGCTCCAAAGAAAGAGCATGTCGGGTTTGGACAATATTCTCTCGGGCTGCACTCAGTTCAACCATATACTGCGTCTGCTTTCATGGAGATGACGAGGCAGGGAGCATATGGCTGAAACAAGTAGGTTCCCAAATGTCCACGGTTTATCAACGAAGCAGCACCAGAGGTGAAAAGAATGTATTGTTTTGTTACACACACCCAAAAGTGATCATTTGAGCTCCTCAAGTAAAAGTTAAAGTTTTGAATGACAGTTCAGGGAATTGAAACACTTAACAATAAAATGAGTCAAATTGTCACAGACTGCATTTCATCACAAGCGTAGACGTACAACCCGTCTGGTATTGACAGTTCATTTTTCACTCTTTGTGTTTGATTTCCCTGCCCATGATCAAAGATTAAGAGCAATTGAATAAAGTTTATAAGACAGAACGCGGAGTTTATGCTGCCGCAGTGAAAACTGTGAAATGCTGCCAGTGGCACCAATTTTTTACTTTCAATCCGAGCCATTGTTTCCCCAGTTTTTTAGTGTGGTGACAATTAGGAATCAGACAGCAATTTGTCTTCCGTGTCAGTATGGATCTTTGCGAACATCCAGTTCAATGGCGGCACTGCTGCTGAACGCGCACACAAGGTGACACAAACGACTTTTTGATTATCACTCGCTCCTAATTATTTTTGGATTTATTTAAGAAAACATCCTAGTACTGTGAACTTACTACTACTGAAAAAGAAATCTGGAACTCATACAAACCATACAAAGCAGAAATGAGATAATGAGCACACCTTAACTCCCCACCGAAATCAAGGAATGTTAAATTAGACAAAGAAGCGCTAACAATCCAAAGAGGCTGCAGACTTTATAGCCGCAGCAGAGATCCTCAATGCTGCTGTAGAAATCTGTCAAAGCGACCCATAAAACACACCACCCACAGTGTGAACAGTGGGTAACAGAAAGCCCAGTCACAAACGCACTCTTTAGGGTTTGAGGTGGGCAGACTGTTGTGACCATTGCTCCTGTGTCAGGAGTTAGTTACATATGGGATCTAAATAGGTGGGAGGAGTTTGCGGGTACAATATAAATGCAAATTGCTCGCTACTATCCATCAAACAATTAGCAATGTGCTGAGAATTGCTATTCAGCATCGCTCTCTATAAATCTAAATTCTCTGTGCAAAGCCCTGTTTACCATGATAATTAACCACTTCCTGCTATTTATGTGTTTTGTTGGGTTTTTTTTTTTTCAACGCAGAACCCAGGATTTACACAGACGACAGAACGACACACATGTGTAATGTCTGGCAAAATCCCTTAGTGTATAATCTAAGATGATTACAGATTACTTGTCTGTGAAATTGCATAATTAAAACCAATCACTAGCATAGAGACATAATGTGTTGCTGATTGGTGATGACATTTTTTGACAAATGATTGTGCGGGAAGCTAACTATTTTTTTTTTAGTTCAGAGATAACATGTTATACAGTAATGTTAATACTTATGTAAAATAATATATTAAACATTTAAATGTGTGTTTCTTCAAACGGTTTACTTGTGTTTTTTTTAATGATCTCACAAACAAAAATCTACAAAGCCTGTAGAGAAACATAGGGGGGCATTTGGGGCAATATCAAGAACATTGTCTACAAGGTCCATTGAGAGCAAGAAAAACTCCATACAGGCACCACTTACTGCTTTTCTGGAGATCTTTCACAGGCCTTGGGCACTATTGAAAAGCCTCCTTGGTCAACATAAAGGTGTGTTTTCAATAGAGGGAAAAAAGGACTTGGGTAGAAGGGAAGGGAGACTGAATTGCTTGCCAAACAAAACTGAATTCAGCAGTGCTAATGCAAGCTGAGCCGGGGAGGGGGGGGGGCCAAAGTGGTGGAGTATTTCAGCAGCCACCTCCTTCCGGGATCAAAAGCGAGCACCGCCGGTGCATAAAACAGAATGCGTAAAAGCCTTAACATAAACAAAAGTAGCCTGGGATCGCTGCTGCAGCAGCACGCTCCCTGCTACTAATCATGCAAAGCAATTCAAGGTTCAGTCGTGACAAAAGGAGCCGGCAATGGAGTAATGCTTTTAAATAAGCCTGGTAAATAACAAGGATAAGCAGTCTACTTATTCACATTTCACATTGAGGTATGCCCCTGACTGAGGGTTAACACAGAAAAATGTTAGCAATGCAGTGTCAGGCTGAAATGTTTCCACTTATCCATGATCAATATATTAGCCAAACAATAATGACCAAATCAGTATGTTTTGGTTTGCCTCTGCAGGATGTGCTGAACTTATAAATGGTAAATGATTAACAGAGAGAATAATAATCTGTACGCATGAGTTCCAGACAGGTTCCTGAAACTGTGGACCCTCCTCCATGCTCAGGCCAAGTGCCACCCTTCTCCTGGATGTTCCCAACCCCCCCCCCCCCCAAAAAAGTCCCTGTGTTCATCACATGTAATCAGATAAGTCCAGAGAACATCCGGACCCAATTATCTCGTCATATTCCAGAGTTCATGTATGAAAATCACTACAGGGTTTATTTATGAGACAACAAACAAATGGAACCTCTCCTCTGCAGTCAGCTGACTGTTGTAGAGTAGAGTACAGAGGTCACTTTAGCAGTGACCTGTCTCTCATTAGGCGAATTAATACTCATTACACTGCAAGGGGCTAGAGCTGCATTTGATTTATAGATTGCCTGCAGTGAAACCTTAACTTGACACCAACAAAGCAATAATCTCTTTCTATAAACCTGCAACTGTCCAACCCACCGTTACAAATATTTGAGGTTTGCATCTGTAGCCTCGGGAAGGTCCATGGGACCAAAACACTGCAAATAATTGATGCTGTGAACAAGAATGTTATAAGTCCTGTTCCAGTGCCTGAGGGGTTTGTTCACCGGACAAAAAAAAAAGAAAAGAAAAAAGTTCCTTCTTGCTGCACTCAAATTTATTTTTGTTCCATATGCAAGATTTTGAGATATCTACCCCCCCAGCGCAATGGAGGTGAATGGATTGCAGAGTCTGGCAACAAAATTACATTTAAATACAAAAAAAAAAGAGACAGAACAGCGAGGTCCTTCCGGAGGCAATGTCTCTTTTAATCAGAACAGTTGACAGAAAGCCATCAAGCTGGGTCACCTGGAACATTTTTACTAAAGATATAAGATATGGGGTCTTTGACAGTTGTTGCCGTCAAGGGCGTCCACACAAACAAATGTCACTGAGGCACATTCTCAGCCTTGTGTAGAAGAAAACTGCATGAGATAACAGTAATTGTAGCAAGAAGTGGTGAGGGGAAGTAGATGTGCACTTTCTTGAAATTGCAAATGTTCCAAAGTGGTAGTGGCCTGATTACCCGACCGGTTTATCGCAAGCAGTTCAGGTAGACATGATTATGTTCTTACGCTACATTGACCCGTTAGTGAACGGAAACCTTTGTGGCTTGTGTTTTTTTCTGTACATAACTTCTTACATAACGTTTTCAATTGGGTGGAAACCAAAATATAACATTATTTGCTCATGTAGTTTACATTATCAGTTCTAACTTTGCACAAAAGACATCCTCACCAAACTAAGGCAGCATAAACTTATGTAAATTTATGTAAAATTATATGATGCGTGCCTTTATTTGTCTAGTGCAAAATAAACCTTTTTTTTATTGAATTATACTGTACAATAAAAATACATACGTAAAATTAAAGTTTTACAAATGTGTAACACTATTTGTTCATCAATTTGAGTTCAAATCCACACATGACACAAGGAACAAGGAATTTGTACACATGGCAAAAAAAGGTTTACAAATATCTAACACATAGTATAGTATAGTATAGTATAGTAGTATAGAAGAAACGTGTGTATGCATTGAAAGGTGATTAAAATAAGTGTTCAGGAAACAGGTCAGAAGATCGTCTTAACTAATGTAGGACACAATTGTCTGCCTTTGTAAATCTTACTCTTTATTTCAAGTTCAGAAATTGGAGTCTAATTTCCCTCCACCACTTTTAAAGTGCTCTCTTCCTTTTGTCTGATATTATTATAGTAATTACTTTTTCATTTTTTACATCTTTTAAGATTGTATTCACATAGAAAAAAGAATCAAATATCCGCAGCCCTGTGGGGAAATCCAGTATTTACAGCATGAGTCACTGATGTGATCTCACATTAATGACCCTGCAGTTACTGGACCTAAACATGTTGTGAATCACAGCATAGTGTTGTGCAACCCAACCATGTAAGGGCAAATCACACTAATTCTGTTACAAATAACGCATTTGTATGTTGTGAATATTTTTGATATATAATCTAATCTAACCATAACAAACTACAGTATGTCCACCCACACTTGATTAAAAAAGTACATCAAAAGACCAAAGAAGAGGACATTAAATTCAGTAAATCTAGATTGTATAGACTCGAATGGGGCATATTTCAGTTGATTCATGGTGTGACTTTTCAATTCCTCTCAAGTGACGATTTATTGATTGATTGATTGATTGATTGATTGATTTACTTGTTTTCATGTCCCTGCTCGTAAGGAAGCAACCACATAAATCCCTACAATTTCTGTGGGCCAGAATATACCTCTGTCTTACAACATGCAGCACATCGCCACATGCATCCCTCCTAAGTAGCTCTAGCATCTTGGCTATGAATGTGTTTTCAAAGCCTTGCAGGTGCAGTCACTCGTATAGTAAGAGCTGTACGTTTGTAATCAGAACAGCTAAAACAGTGTGAATTCAATGGCTCCCATCACTGAGCTCCTCAGTGGCAGTGCAAGTCCTATAAAGACAAGGCCATTACCTGGCCACTGCATTTCTCTTAAGGAGCAGCCCTGTGTGGAAGAACTCCCCTTAAAGAGACTGTGAGACAGTGCTGTCGTACTGCGGGATACCATTTACAAAAACCTCTCACAATGGGGGAGCTGCAGATTTCCTCATGATAACTTCTGTAGGTCCAGAGTGAAGTAGTGCACTGGAAAGATCACAGACTTGGTTAAGTCCTCAAATCATCAATCACCGCCGACATCAGCATGAGCTGGGGGTTCTGGAGAAAACCAAGTCGCTTCCTTTGAATAGTGTATTGTACCAGAGGCGATTGATCTAACACAGCAAAGGAAGCTTCCTCTAAAATGTCATGAAATAAATGGTCAAATATGTACTAGAACGCAATCAACCGGTGGCGATAGCTCGAAGACAGCAAGGGAAGCTCAGCTTCCTCTAAAATATCGAGAAACTGTCACTAGATGGTTCAGAATCAGCCGTTCACAGATGATGGATTGACTTATGTGATTTGTTATTAAAAAACGTCACTTCCAGGGAAGCTCAACTTCTCTGGGAGGCAATGGATGATTGGCCACTGCTATTATTGAGTTTGTACATACTGTATACACTGTAAAAAACACTATTATAATATTTCAGTTTTATATAGTTATCATATTTCTTGGTTCTAGTTGTTCGTTCACAGAATTTATGTATACATAACTGGGCCTGCAATGAGCTTCCCCCATTTCAAAGACCAGCAGCCACCTCTAGCTGGGTAATAAAACAGTAATTATCACAATGTACTGTAGTTTTCGTCAATATCAATGTAACACAAATTCGGTAGAAATATATATTATGCTGTAAATTTGTGCAAAAACACTAAGGTATAAAATATAAAACTGCTTTCAATGTTTTCCCCAAAATGTCTTAAATGTTTCTGTTGAACAAATGTTTAATAAAAACATTTTGAACCTAGAAAACAAGACTAATTACTGCCAGTTGCAGCTTCTTTAATTAACTGATAAATAAATGGCTAATTAATGCTTTGCTCTTCTAAATATACATAATTTGTAACTATTGTTTTCTGATATTATTTCTTGTTGTTGATGTCGTTGATGGAACATTTAGACAACTGAAGCTGTCATGAGACGTCGTGGTAGAAAATTGTTGTTGATTATTAACTAACAATTAAATGCAGGCACATAGACTATTAATTGTAGTTTGTACTATGCGTACTAATTTGATAAATGCGTTTATTTTAAGACCTATGTGTTATTCAATGTCATGTTGTTATATTTGCACTTGGAGTAGGAATTTTTAATTTACTTTCATGAACATACAATGACAGTAAAGGCAAGTCTAAGTCCGATTCTATGCGGTGGGAAGCCTTGTATTTCTTTCAAATAAGCGCATCAATCAACCACATAAACTGGAGTAATTAGGTTTCCTCACAACAGCAATAATATGGATCTTAGCCACGCTTTGCAAAATGAATCAGCTAACATGGCAAGCTTGAGAGGACGAGCAGCACATGAGAACCATATGACAGGCTCACACACAACAAGCAGCAAGCACAACAGTTTTGGTAGAGACAATAAAACCAGCGGCTGTTCAGTATAAACAATAAAAATGAAAGACAAAAAAAATGCAACACACGCAGCAAAGCTAGACAGAGGGTTCCTGCATGGTAATGATCTTACTCTAAGTGCCTGACTGAGTCATCTCTGCAAGCCCTGCTTTGACAACCACATACCTCCCACATCTCCCATCTCAGCAGCCTCTGGGTGGGGCTAATCACTCTGTAGCTTCATCAGCGACTGGATGACAACTCGGGCTGTAAAAATGCAATGTCTAGAGGGTGTGGCTGCTGCTGCAGTGGCCTACTGTACACACACGTACACACACACAGTGTGCGTGGCTTCCCACAACTGAAAATAGAGCATCGCAACATACATAATAAACCATGCACTGTCAAAAAGCATGCAATACGAAATTCATTTTGTCATCCTTTCCTTACAGCACAGACACGAATCCAGAGAGAAAGTTCCCGCGGCACAGTGAGACCTGCTGTATGCTGATTTGCCCCTAACTGATTATGACATGAAATAGCCAACAGAAGCTCGGCAGTGGTATGTTGACCTGAACAATCCCTTCCCTCTGCCTCCAAGGTACAAGAGGTTTGTACTCTCTGATCCCAGTGGCAGAACAGTCAGACAGTGCTGAAGCTTGCAAAAATGCCTTACACACAAATGCCTGTGCAGCTTCTTTATTTTTCTCTGCTATCGGTCTGTAATGCAGATTTTTTTTTTTCCCACTCTATAAGAAGCCCAGTGTTATGTGTTATTTAAACACACATAAATAAACCAAATCAAAGGGAAGTACTGCCTCTTTTATTTTCTGTGTCTTGATTGTTGATGCATAAGAGGGAAATGCCCTTTCATCTATCAGGGCAGGGCACTGCATCCGCCTATATATAAATTTAATTCTCCAAGTAAATTAGGATTGATCACCACAGCTCTAGGCCACAATCAGCATCCGTGATCTAATCAGGGCTCGGCCTGAGACAGAAAAGGATACTTCCATAAATAAAAACCATATGAGAGCCAGCAAGTGCTCATAACACTAGAGGAGGGATAGGGAGATTTGATTACCCCCTCCATCTCCACAGGTGTGCTTTTAGCCACCTTCTTAAAGAGGGCCCCGTCCGCTACAGTGCCACACACTGTTGTTTTCCTTCTTGCACCGAGCACTTTACATCACACTTGCATCATCGACGTATGTGATCAGCGCATGCAACGCTGGAGTCACGATGGCCGTGGAAAAGCTGGAGCAGAATAATCCCAGGGAGACAGGATCCGTCAGGAGCTCCCTGCCCGGCGACACCCAGGGTAATAAATTACCCAGAATTAACACGTCATCCTGCGCTCCACACAGCAGCCGCACTCCACTCATGCCATGCTGCTTAATGGATCTATTAACCAAATGGATACGGAGGGAAACTGCTTTCAGACCTCTACATTCTTATTTTGTCTATGCTAACAACATAGACAACACAGCGAAATTCTCTCATCCACTTACAGTTAAAATTAGAGGAAAAAAATGCAGATTTTCATAACTTGGACTACATTTGTTTAAAACCAGTTTTCTATTTTTTATGTCGTGGCAATTCCATGTTTGTTTTGTTTTATTTTTTTGGTTACATAATTGCAGGGAGGGAATGTGAAATAGCACTTGTTTGTGTCTGAAAGCGACGCTGACAAACAGCCATTTCGGAAAAAAAACATAACACTCCAACTGTGAAACAAATTGTGCGCACCCATAAGGGAAGAAATAAAACGCCTACAAAATGATTGCTGCTTTATATTTACATTCTTCACCAACACATTAACTTAGTTTTAGCTTAAAATCAGCTCAGATACAGTAGGCAGTCCTGTATAAAGTACAAGTTTCTTACCAGATGACTTTGGTAGAAGTTAAAGTCACCTTTTAGAATATTACTTGAGTAAAAGTCTGCCTGACATTTACTGTACTTAAGTATTAGAAGTAATTTTCTGATATAAAATGTACTTAAGTATTAGAAGTAAAAGTATTTAAACAGAATGAGCAATGACAATTTTGAATATGACATTGTGGCTTCTTAACAATAAAAGCATAATAGGTACAGGCGAACGACTTCAAACAACATTAAAATTAACCTTTTTACATTACATTACATTACATGTCATTTAGCAGACGCTTTTATCCAAAGGGACTTACAATAAGTGCATTAAGTGCTTAGTATGTATGCCAATCTATAAAGTGCTATAAACCTTCTGTCATGAATTGTGACAAACTCTCTCTCTCTCTCTCTCAACCTCCATGTGTCTGCTTGTATTTTTTAAACTTTTTGTAACTTTTGGAGTCTGTGGAGCTTCTAGACACACTGTGTTTTAATTCAACTTGTAGACGAAATCTGCGGTTTATCTGCGTTAGCTCACTAGCTCACCGGTTGGCCGCTCAGCTGACAGCTCAGAGCTGAGTCCGGTGTGTACGACAGAAACCCGGAGACCAGAGGCTCTGTGTCGGACACGGTACACGAGTCACTGGTGTGTTTTAAGTCCACTTGGAGGCGAAATCTGCGGCTAACAGCTGGTGCCGCTAAAAACAACTAGCGACAACAAACAGGCATTACGTCACCAACTCAACTTTTATTTACTAGTACCGAAGATGGTTAAGTGAAATGTATCGGAGTAAAAGTAAAAATTGTCACAAATATAAATAAGAAAGTAAAGTAGAGATATGTGAAAATTCTGTAATGTAACAAAGTATTTGTACTTCCTGACATTACCACACTGAGAGTAGGTCACATGATTACTGCAGATACGTACAGCCTCCACTCATGTTGGGTCACACCTACTATCTTATAGATTTCATTTAACTCTCTCTCCATCTCTCATATAATCAATCGATGTCATACGACCATGTTTACTGTCAGAATATCTGAATTATTGAGTTTCTGCGTCTGCTGACATACACATTTTTTTTTTTGTTTTTTTTAAAAACATAACCAAAAACCTGTGATTCAGACAGGAAACCTGTGCAAAACACAAAGCACTATATGCAATGACAGCACGCTCAGGAAGCCACTCGCAGCATTTCTCTCTGTCACCTGTTTGGGAATCCCTCAGAGACGTGTCTCCACAGCCATTAAGAGTATACTCGACTGTTGATGCCTGTCGCTGATAGCGGGGGATATTTAGTAGAGGACTCAGCATGCCAGTCTTGCATCCTCTATCTCCTTGGCATCTCTGGCACCTAGCCAGCACGGTGATAGGCTGACAGTGAGGCAGGGCACATGGCGCCATCAACTTTTGACCAAAGCTCACTCAAATATTATATAGTACAAATATTGATAAAACATGGGGAAGCCCATAGACTATGTCACTCCTTTTGGACTGCAATAGGCAAGTGCCAATGGTGTGGTGTCCTCCTTTATAGGAGAAGAATATGTGTTAAACAGTGGGACAACAGCTTGAAATTTAAGTTTAAAAGGTGTAATATGACTGTATCGGACTTATAACGGCAGATACTCGAGTTTCTGATTTGAGAGAAATGAGAGACAAAAAAGTTGTATTGTTCCATCCCGAATATTATATTCCTCATATTTTACTTTTTCGCATATTTTGCCTGCATAAACCTCTGAAGCCTTGATGAAATTTTTATAAGAAAGGACGCACAAAACCTGAAAGCATATAATTATCAAATCTGAATGATGGAAAAACCTTTTCTTCCAGAAAAGTTGTAAGGAGCGTACTGCAGTGTAATAATTCAAATTTCTGAAACCTCTTCATGCAAATAAGTAGAGGAGATCAATCACTTGTCAGCCGAGGCTGATGTGGCATTCTGTGCACTTCTGCGAACACATTTATTGTTGATTGTCTGTATTAAAACATATATTAATAAAATCCATTAGAGAAAATCCTAATATCGGCCGTCCACGGCAAACTAATCCAGTTCTTCTCTCCGTTTCAACCTCCCATTTTCTACAACATTTACTCAGTGATGCACTCTACTCCTAGAATACTAAATTGGCGCTGGTAACCCAAGGGTCCCCAATCACAGAGTACAAACACTGTTATTTTCCACAGACACAAAAAACCACGACATACATGAACACACACACTGTACATTATGTCTAGCTATTACCATGGCATGTAGCTCTGCAAACACTGAAGAACATAAACATTATTGCGAGGTAAATCACGACAAATTAACCTTGATAATTAACAATTTACCTTGTAAATTAACACCATGGATCCCCCATGCTGGGCTAATTTACAAACAGAAACATTGTCTCAGTGATCTAATAACTAGCAATTAAATATTATAATACAATATTTAATTCACTATAAGTTACCAGATTTAGATCAAATCACTATTTACACAAGTACACAATGTTGCGCCACTTATATTACATTTTTTAAAGTCTAAAGCCATAACAAGCCAAACCCTGCAGGCACCCGAGAATGACGCAGTTATTGTAGAACTCTACTAAGTTTGTGTTACCCTGTCCCTGATACACAGTTGTCACCATGTTTACTATTTGTTCTCCATGTTTACAGACACATTCATTGTATTTGTGGACTCCACTCTTTAGGGTAATTTGTAGCTTATTACACTAAAGGTCATAACGAGGCAAATTCTTAATCTGCCCATGCTACCTAACCTCAAAGCAATTGAAAAACATAGAGGACATGCTCAGAAGCAAATTCTGGGTTTTGTTCTCTAAAGCACATATTTTTTAACTATGCACACTGATATCACACAGGGCCACTTTAGGATTAAACTGACAGAAATCTGTCATAGTGTCTGAGAACCTCTAACCCCCCAGCAAGTCTCTTAAAATATTGCTAACTTCAGCTGAGCTTGTAAGTAAAAAAAAGAAAAAAAGACTGCCACTCAGACCACATCCAATTTGTGCAGAGTTAAGTGGCAAGGAGCTGCCATTAAAATGTACTTTTTTGTAAGTGTAATAACTGCAGGCGTGATGTATCCGGGGAGTCCAACTCAAAATGTGAGTACATTTTAAATTCATATCGGAGCACTGCGCTGTCATATTTCAAAGTTCACATGTAGAGGTGACCTGGCTGGGTCTAATTTAAGCTCCCAGTCAAAAATACATGTAGCTAGTAATTAACAAATCAAGTCATTCACTGAGGAACCTTTGAAGGTGAACCCAAGACAAATGTAACAGGGCTCAGGAGGTAGAGTGGGTCGTCCTCGAACCAGAATGTCAGTGGTTTGAGTCCTAGTTCTCTCAGTTTGTATGCCTATACGGTATGTGCTGTATGGATAAGCAAGTCAAAACTTAAAGGAATACTTCATCGATTTGCATTTAGCAAGTAGTAGTATTTTTGAAAAATTGTGCTTCCCAACCTCAGTTTCCCCTTAATTGGGAAATATCTTCATTCTTTTCTTTGTTTCGTGGCCACCACTGTCACTTGGTCGTGTTAGCGTAACCGTTAGCAAAGATGGCGGACACTGTTTACATTCTGGGAATGAGATCCCGTCCCCCTACAAGTGGGTGTAAAAAGTGCGGAATTAGCGTTGCAGTTTCAAGCCTCAGACAAAGGCTCGGAACCAAGTGTCACTGGTGGGAACATAACAAAAAAAAGAATGAAGATATTTCTCGACTCAGGGGAAACTGAGTATTGGGAAATACTGCCCCTATTCTCGTAATACAAAGCTTAATGCAAATCAGTAAAGTATTCCTTTTTAATATGTTTAAAGCACTCTGTGTGATCATCAAGACCTGGAAAGTGCTGTATCAATACAGACCATTTCTGTAACTCTTTTCATTAAAATCACATTCCCAGTAAATAACACTGTCAGAAAAGTCAGAAAAGGAAACAGTAAAGGTCAAACTATGAAGTGGAAAAGATCATGTTTGCTTCCAAAAAAACAAAAAAGTCAGTCTAAGCGAGGAAAGTTGAACTTCATAATTAAATCCTATTTATATTAACATGCACTAATATTGAGATGATTTACCAAAGCTTTAGAGGACATGAACTGCATACGTTTCAATTATTCTAAGCCTTAACTTTCTCACAGCACACTGATAATAGAATGGGGGGGGGGGGGGGGGGGGGGGGGGTGCCCTTACAAGTGTAGTAAGTCGGAAGCATCAAGGTTCAAAAGAGGGAAGACCTTCTCAAGTGCAATCATTGTCTCCTGTTTAAGTGGGGTCAAGAAAGACCACGTTGTGTCATGAGCACGGAGCTTCACCATAAAAACAGCCACTCTTAACCCGGCATACCACACAGCATCTCTCCAACACAAAGACAATCTTTATCCCACTGCACTTAAGGTGCCCTTTCCTGAAACCCTCTTATGAGGCAGACTTGTTTAGAGTTTAATAGGGTAGCTCATATAGGGTAGAAGACCTGGTAAGGAAGACTGAACTCCAACCGTCACTCTGGATCCGATACTGGATCCGTGTGTTAGTGCACTCTCTACAAGAAACAGAAAAGATCTGGAGGCAAAGGAAGAAGTGAATAAAAATGCTGCACAAATAACACTTAATTGAGGTCAGTGTGATTGAACGCTCAAGGCTAGGATGGCTTCAGCATAGGTTCCAGATGGCAGGCTGTTATTTTACTGTGCCCTTCTAATACTGCAGGATTCAATGCTGGTAACCTGAGTGTCCCCTGGGCCCTCTGGCTCCTCCACTGCACTGAAATCAGGGCCATGCTCCCTCCACTGCAACTCTGCAGGTTTGCTCAACTTTAAAGGGGGGGTGGGGGGTGGGGGGGGTAGTCTTTTGGATATAGCCGTGGAGGAGGGGTGTGTGTGTTTGTGTGTGTAGGTGGGGGTTGTGCAGCAGTGTGGGAACAAAGCATGTTAACACCGTCTCTGTGTTTAACAAGTTTGGAAACAAGCAGGAGTCTCCTTCAAATCCTCATCACAGGGCGCTTCACCGCTGTTTGACGGCAGGAGAGAATCCTGAAGCTAACGGGCGTCTTTCTTCCCTCGCTGCCGCCTCACGTGAATCTGACTCGCTCTCAATCTGTCATCTGAGGAAAAGGCTACATGGTAAATGGCTAATTCCTCCAAAGACATTTAAAGAACTCCAAATACGCGATTGAAAGGTGCCTTTTTGAAATCGTCTCTTACATGCGGAGTGTTTTCTGTGCTGCATTAAAATATGATAACATTTCAGAGCCAAGGCCACTACTCAGAACTCCAGTAATGTTATTCCTAGGTCTCGGCCAAATCCTGCAGAATATCTTTGGATGAATCGCTTCACTTGGCTGACTCTAAAAAATTAGCCAGCCAATTGAATTAGAGTCTAATTTACATTTAAAATGTAAACCTTTTTCTCTAACTCTCATTGAAAGCATCCAGCATTGAAGCTCCAGGCCCTGTGGTCATATAGTGTATACATGTAAGGAGTATTACTGTAAAAACCAAAAAAACAAGTATAGCATAGTTTAGAACTGGATCTGTCTCAATTTAAAAAGCAGTGCAGCAAAAATACCTTGAGATGAATGCACTTTTATTTACTATTTGTATGGCTTGATTCTATCGCCATTTTCACACCAGACGAGTGGCTTTAGTCCACATAATCAACCAAGACACATTAACCTTATTTAATACATTCAAACTGAATGCATAATACATTTAATTTTCAACAAAGTCAATGTAATAGGTGACCAGGATTATGGTTTCAGAGCCTTAACTATGAAAGAAAATATGAGAAGAACCTTAATCAAAGTTTTATACACATACATAGACTATGTATGTCATAGAATCAGATGAATAGGTGTGTAGAAATGCTTCTAGTCAAAAATGCACTTTAATAAAAACACAGCAGACCAGTCCTTTGACTGAATAATTGTGTCTAACATTGTTAATCATCACTAAGTGAAATGAGTCATTCACTTTTTGACCATCGACTCAAGAAAACAAAGGGGATCTTATGTTTCCCAGACTTTATGAATCCTGATGTGTCCTTAACACACACGGGGGAATATCTTACTCTCACACAAAATGAACCAGGGGTTTCGTAAATGGGACGATAGATAATGAGACAGATGCTTCCCACTTCTTACGAACTCAGCATATACAGTATATATGCTTCATATACAGTATGTCCTTACTTTCCCGCACAAAGTTAGAGAAACCATTTATCATTGTCAGCGGGGATTTTATGAATGTCTCTTTTTTTGTGAATGTCTTTTTTATGAATGTCTCATATTTTATGAATGTGTCTTCCACCTCCTTATAATCCCACCTCTTCTTTAGACTCATAAACAGCTGAACTAGATTCAGGTGATCTAGATATCTTTCACTGTGGCATTTCCAGGGCAATGTGGCAGAATTAAAAGAACAGTTTCACAAGTTTTTCTTTCTCTTAAGGACTACTTTAAACATACTTTAAGCAGTTGCGTTGATTTATGATGTGTGAAATTTTACCATAAAGAAGCAGATGAGCAGTCCCTCAGAGATGGTTTTAGCTGGGGAGTTTATGGGCTCTATCTTATTAAAGCTACTTCTTTCATAAGCAGGAGCTCCTATGCGGGAATCAGACCTTGCTGGCAGAAAGAGGTCGGATCATTCTCTAAAAACTATTTTTTTGTTTTTTAGTTTTCACCATTACAGATTCTTCTGGGCGCCACTGTCCTTGTGTGCCTTTTTTTGTGTCTATGCTGCATTACGTAGTTTACATGCATGTTAAAAGTCAGATTTAAGTCGGACTAAGACAATAATTTTGTTTTTATAATGTCATATAAAAAGCGCGTTAGTCTAACTAACACTGCGCTTGTCTTAATCGGACTAACATAACCTTGAAAATGCGATTCATAGTGCGATTACTCCTGCATGCATACGCTTAGTCAGATACGCTGGAGTCGGACTTGGCGTTCTGAGCATGCACCAACATTTCCTCCCTGGCCTTTGACCTGGAAGTAGAGATTCAGCACCACCTATGGAGGCGGAGTTTGATGTACACAGCCAATAAATCGGTTTTCTCCTCCGCATGTATACTCAGAATGGGCCAGTTGTCCGATTGCCTGTCTTAGTCAGACTACGGCCTTAGCTTGATTAAACCGTGCATGTAAACGTACTGAGAGTGATTTATCTACAGAGGCTCTGAAACAGGGAAGGCCAAGCCGGCAATTGCCTGAGAGAGAGAGCAGCTGATTATGTTAGCACACAATAACAACAACAATAAAAACAATAACAACAACAAGAGTTTTGGGAAAAGCTTCTTGCATTTTTTGCTCACCTTCATGTACAGGAGACTGCAATGGCACAGTTGGAAAGGCACTAACTAGGCCAAATAAAACTATTTTGTTCAGGTTCATGTAAGGCCCCGGGTCCCAGGATCCCCAGAGTCTCTTGAAAAGCCTCCATTTGTCTGACTATTTATATAAGAATTAATTTAGATAACATCAACCCTTCTTTACCTTATGCTCAAAACTCATGAGCAGAAGGTAGAGAGAGTTTTTATTTTTTTCCTAGACAACAAATGCAGCTGTACACCAGCGTTACTGATGCTGGGTGAAAGCCAGTTTAAGTATGTATGTAAGGAACATTTTTCAGTTTCACACAGCACTTTGTTTTCTGGTTAGTTCATGATACTGAAGATTTTCATGGACGCACTGTACTTTGTCCTCAATCCACAGAGCAACAGCAGTCCTTGAACGGATGTGTTAACAAATAAAAATAAATCACTTCCAAAAAAAATAAATAAAAAAAATGGAGTTATGTGATTTTCAGCTGACAGCAATAAATAATCCCTGCTACGGGTCAAGTCATGTGCTGTAGCACAGCAGTTTCCTTTCCTATGATATTCTCCCAACTCAGCACAACGGAAGCCTCTCCAGTCATGATCTAAATCACATAAGCTCCTTCATTGTTTCTGTCTATGTTCAGGTGCATGCAAAAACCGTCTCAGAAGGAGCCGCACTTACAGTTACGAAGGCACTGGCCTGGAATACTGACGGCTTGAGTCATACCAGCACGACTATTGACTGCAGAGAAGCGAGCGCCCTGGTTAACACTTTTCAGCCTTGCCCTCTCCGGTCTCTCACTTCTCAAAATTAAACAGCAGATTTCAGTACCACAGTTTTTAAGCAAAGCAAAGCTTGCGTCAATAATTTGTTTCTGAAATTATTTTAACCTTATCTATTAATAAAGTTTAAAGAAGGGGAGTGGGTCTGCAGCCCTGACGATACTGTAATAAATACGAACAGTGATTTCATTTGGACTTCATGCATGGCTGGCTGGCGTGCATGTCTGCGACTAAAGGACCCGCCACCTACGTGCTCCCTGCCTGTGCTCTCACAGCATGTTACCAGAGTCTTCAGAACAAGCCACAGAAGTGTACGCCACTGAAGCCGACTTGATAGTCAGATGTTCACAAGTGAGTCACAGACAAAAAAAAAAAAAAACGGCATAGAAAGTGCAGCCAAAAATTCACAGTTCCACTTCAGACAATGACTTCCAGTGTTTTGGGGGCAGAGCTTTGATGAGAGGGCTGACATAAGGGGGGGGGGCTGGGGGGTATTTCTCTTTTTCAAGTGTAGAATGCTTTGGCTGTCTTTTGTAGACGCCAGCTTTAAAAGGTAAAATCTGGATTAATGCCAGTCGTTTACGATACACTGCACTGAGCCTAAATTAGAGGAAGAGAGAAAGTGATACAACTAATCAATGAAGTGGTTGTGTGCCAAAAAATAATCAAAATCAAACCCCTTTGCTCGCGGGCATAAAACAACAATGACCGAAAAGTGTTTGTAGAAAATGATGACTTCACAGTCGACAGGACCTTTGCCCCTTTGAATAATATACATGTTACCACTTCATCATTTTATCCATTTACAGTGTCATTTCTCATGGCCGAATGAGGTCAAAGCTGAGGCCTCAACCAACGACCTTCAACCACACAAATACGAATCAGTTCATCACCCTCCAAGTGGAAGTTTGTGGTGAATTTGAGAAATAATTTCAGTCCTTCCTGAGATGTCATGTTCATAAAATTGGGAAAAATGAATGGACAGAATAAGCCTCTGGCCGTGGACGTTGACAGCGCTGAAGCATAATTACACATTAAGATGCAAAACTGTACGTGCCCACATTTTTATTCCCTGACTGAGAGAACTCCAGCCCTGCCAGACTGGAGATATTGTAAGATATTCAACTATATGGAGATAACCTGCATCATTGGTTGTCCTGCGTAACATCGAAAATAGTTGACACCTGCTTTAAATTTAGAAAGATTTAGAGTAAAAAACTAAACAAAAAAAAACCCTGACGGGTCATGTAATTGGAATAATTCATTTCACGTCGAACATAAGTGATTACGCTGACACTTTTGCACTGCCGATCATGTACATACACCAGAGCCATCACTATTAATTACCGTCATTATTTTGATGAAAAACTTTGTTTTGCAAGGACAGCTAATTTGCTGTGCACTTGGTCCGTGCAGCAGTTTTTACTTCTCAGTATTGTAGTACTGTACAATCTAAAGTAAAGAATGAGATATCCCAGGAAAAGGCGGGGAGGGGAGGGAGGGGGGGGACGCATACGAAAGAATCTGATAGAAAAATTGAGGCCAAAAGAAGCAAGAAAGCATCACCGCTAAGTCGTTCATTTTACACAACACTGCATTGAACAATGAGAGGCTGAGCAATAGAGACATGAGGCAGTGTGTGGGTGGCACAGTGGGCAGAAGGGACAGACCGAGATGTGCCAGAACTTCTTCCCCACAGATTAAAACAGTTAATTTTTCATGTAGTCGGGATAAAAATAGAAGAAGGCACAAAGTTACTTTACCAACCTTGTGTTAAACCTTAGTGGCAAAAAAGCACCACGTTACCCTCGGGGGAACCAGCAAAAACTACTGGCTAATGTTAACGCTCGTAACTGGAATGTGACATGGTGACAACAAGCTTCTCACTTCTGTTTGTGTTTGACATGTTTTAGGGGGAGGTGTTTTTTTTTGTCTGTTGTGCTGCTGAGAAAATGTAATGTGTCTTTTACAATTTCAAAGTCAAGTAGGCTGGTTTTAAACACAAATAGACGCAGGAAATCGGTGACTGAAAGTGTTTGCCGTTCTGTTTTCTTCTGCCGAGTCACATTCAACATCACCAAAGTGCTGCAAACGCACAACAAAAGAAAACACAGTGGAGACGAGTGACAAGGTTACTTGACGTGATTAACTTTTCGAAGTTTAACCCTCTTTCAAACTCATCAGACTGAGCTAGATTGGCACACGTCACAACACTGCACCGGAAAAAGGTGACATAAACCATGTTTGGAGCCCAGAATGTCTCGTTAGATGTTAGCGGGAGATAGTGAGTTATTTTGGCCCGTGTACAAGCGGGCTATGCAGAATCCAACCTGTTACAATAAGTGGAAACAGGAGCAACAAAATGTAACACAGATACAAAGTGAAATCATTTCTTGTGTGTATGTGTATTAGGAATAAAATGCAGCAAGAATCCAGCTCACACATATTTAAATCTGGTCCCTGTGAGGGTCGCTGGTTCTTTTCCCACGCTACTATGATGCAGCAATGTACATTTACATTAAAAAGAACACTTCAGAGTAGCTGAAAATCATTCCGCTACTCTGTGGATCTGCACTGTACATGCATAACTTATTCAACAGTGAACATGTACTACATATCAAAGAGTAACAAAGTACTCTCAACCACGTAGTCGTATATTGTATCCCTGAAAAATGGATGCTGGCTGTGAAATTAAAGATATGCTCTCTGATCCAAGAATTACACTGCATTAAAGTGTAAAAGGTCACACACCCATGCGGAGGGCCGTCAAATGGCTTCCGTGCTCAGTAACTTCCTTCAGCAACATTATTTTTTTTAGCTTATTCATGTTTTCTGTCCAAAGGTCATTCAATTACTCACAGCATTTATTATACTGTTTACATTACTCAGACAATTTAGGACACGGAAAATGAGAAATGATTGCCACGCAGCTTTACTCGTATGCCGTTTACATGCACGAGTAGCTGTCAGTGAAATAATGACAGTTAAATAGCCGTTTTCCAGAAAGCTCTCACTGTTTTCTCAGTCAGTGTGCTTCCATGTACAGTTCAGTCGAGCCACGGCTGGGATAGGTTTTTTTTATTGAATCAGGGGAATCGATTTATTGAATGAAGTCTGTACGCTGCCCGTGATGCTAGGTGTTGACACGCCCTCTTTCAGCTTGTTAGCACAAGGCAGTTTCCACTTTAGATGATGGCTAGTTGTTAGCATGTCATGTCTACCGACCATGCGTGAACTTTGAGCCGACAGAGCATGAACTCAGTCTCCTCATTTGTCCAAAAATATACAGTATATCTGCCTGGACGTGATTCTTCTCACTGCTTTTCTTTCTAAAACAAAGCCGGGGGGGGCGGAGCATGTGAAGAGCACCCAGGCCAGCTTGGTTCCAACTGTACGTTTCCATGTAGTCGTGATTCAAATCCTGGTTTTAGTCAGACTGAGACAACAATTTGGTTAGTTAGTTGGCCAAAAAGCAAGCCGAAAAAAATACCAACATTGATGACAACAGCTTCAATTTGAGCATCTTTGGGCGCATTCACAGCAGAAAAGTCAGGGGGACTTTTGTAAGCGGACTAAACCGCCTGGACAATGTCACGCAGTTACAACATCTGCTCGTTTGGAGTGGTATTGCCCGAAACGAGCACTGACGAGGAAACAAATAATGCATGAGGAAAAAGAAAACAAAAAAAAAACGGCCGATTTATTGGCCAGGGCCAAAAATCCATCCCCTTCAGCCCAGCGTGTCCACCACAAAAACAAACAATGGAGTAACACCAAATATATGCAGTGTTGGGGTTTCTGTTTTTACTTAACCAAATTGGTTTTTCCCAAGAAACTGCCCAGTTTGAGCAGCAGGCAGGGCAGCGACCTATCCTCGGCGATAGTCCGTTTGCATTCCCACTGTAACCGAACCGCACCAGAGACCCACATTTCCAGGCAGACCAGAGTGTGTTTGTTTGGTCTCCACCAGAGTTCGGAAGAGGTTTCACGCCTGCCCAGACGAAGTGGACTATCTGAGGAAACAAAGCCTGGTCCGTTTAAAGCGGACCAAACAGCTCTGGTGTGAAAGCACCTTTAGATTAGTGTCACCATTTCACTATCCAACCAAATCCCAGTTTACTCAGTTATGGCCATTAAAGTGCTACTGCAGAATATAATGACATCATAGTTGGGTTAACCTTTATGAACTTTTGGATATGAAATGTGATCACGTAATTATTTTGTGTTGAACGTTGGGACATTTTGTGTGAAATTCTCTCATAATTAGCATATGAATTCTTAATGTGTGGCCACGGCCACCTTGACCTTTGACCTCATACTAACAAATTCTAATTACTGTGGGTCATCCTTGTGTCCAAGTGGACGTCAGAGGCAGACATAATGAAATTCCCAGCAGAAATTACGGACTTATTGCTTTCATAAGAACTGGACATCATGTATCAGGAGTTTCCATCTTGAGCTAATTAAATGAGCGCAAAGTTGTCACATGGCACTAGTAGATAAAGTAGGTGTTACACAGCTCGACATATCTTTAAATAAAATCATAGTTTATTGATCTACGTTGATTATTTTACTCATTTTCAAAAGGAAAATGTGTTTTTGTGACATTTGTAAAGTCATGATCTGTCATTGCAGCAGCAGGCTGAAGTTCTGGTACTGAGGATTACTCATCCTATACTGTGATGGAAAGATTATGGTTTATATCACAGCTTCAATCTTGTTTTTTTTTGTTTTTTTTACAATCATCTGAAGTACAATTCAGATCTGCCAGTAGGCCAACTTATGCCTGAGTGACAAATATCAGAAAATAGCATAGCATCAGTTAAAGTGGGCTTTTATTATCTATCATTTCATCAACTGTAACAAAGAGAGATACAGTGGAACACATTTTAAATGAATATCAGACTGACAACAAAGGACAGAATGCTGCTGATCTTTCACAATGTCACACTCTTCAAATGTATTTTCATAAAACATTATTATAAAGCATATATATATATATATGTGTGTGTGTGTGTGTGTGTGAAAGCACTCTGCTTTATAGCTAAACTAAGTTATCACCATCCACTGTGGGAAATGTTTTGCCACTAATACACATATTAAGATTGCTATTGTTATAGCGCCATAAGAATTCTGTGTCCTCTACAGAAGAGCTGAAATAAATAACACTCCAGACCTTAGGCATTTTCTAAAATTGCCCATTTAGATGCATTCGCTAAAAAAATTGAGGGGGAGAAAAGGTATTGATTGTCAGTTACGGTGTTTATACTTAATTTCACGCACAAACAAAAAAATGCTGTTTAAGACCCACAGGCCTATTTGAAGCGCCGCCTGCTCCAGCTCTGTCTTACTTATGCAACCGAGGTACAAATTAGACTCAAGCAGTTTATTTTCTCGGCGTCTCTCAGGTTTTGCTTTTAACTCTTATTGTTAGAGAGCTCCACAAACACACACACATCAAATCACTGCACTGTGACTGTCTTTGTCAACACCTGGCTGGGTACTAAAATATGCATCTCTGCTCAACCTTCTCTCCCACAAAAAAGACACACTGGGCTCCGAGGACCAGGATAAGACAGGTTAAGGGTTAGGGCCAAGAAAGGGACTGTGGTTAGGATACATCTTCAAGTTAGGGCTTAGTGGAGTTTCACTGTTGGCTCACACTTTTATTACCATCATCAGCATTTCCATTACCAATAGTAAATCATCAGCGATGGTCACAGCGAGGTTTAAGTGTGGACGGACGCAGCTGCTCGGTGCGTCTAACTGTGCCGTCTGGTGTGTCTCCTTCAGATGCAGAAGATTACCTTGTGCGTCTGTAAGGCGACGCTGAGGGATGTGACAGAGCGGCAGTATGTGACGCTCTCGGAATGAGAACCTGCTGTCAGACACGCACTAAATTTTCCCAGACATGAGATGGAGTTCATGTCCGAAAAATGGCTTTGGGGTCTGGAACATGAGGCCAATGCGGAAGTTGTTAAAAATTGCCAGGATAATGATGCTATTCTCACTATTAATTTGTCAGTTAAGTATTTTCCTGAGGAGTTAATGGTCTCAATCACAAGATTTAAGTCTTCTCCAACAGAGCATCATGTCCATTTTCAGATCACCCAATTTTCTAGTCAGATTTAGAGTCAGACGGATGATAAAGTGGGACATGTTTGAGGGCGTGGCTATGGGGTGACTAACCACAGATCTCACACTCTCAATAATTCTACCCTCTAACCCAGTGTAAGTACTTATCTCAAGGCTTCAAAATGACAGTTCACAAAGGATTGGGTGACACATTTTTACTTGACATGTGTTTCTGGTTCACGTCTTTGTTCATGCAACATCCTGCATGTTTTTTTTTTGTTGCAATGAAATACGATATAACCTTCCAGGTGCTGCTGTAATTTTCAGGTTTCAACAGAGCAAAGTCCACAACATACTCATCCACCATGTTCTGCAAAAGACGTGAGTCACACTTGCTTTTGACTGCCCGACTCCGCTCCGAGTTTCCCACGATTACTCACCCCACACGCGCCGCATGTGCAGTACGACGAGCATCAGAACTTGTCAGCGGAAGTTTAAATAGTGACTGATGATGTATACAGTAAAAATTTGATGTCGCTTTTCCACTGGCATGACTTCACTACTTCTGTTTACTGTTGAATATTTACCATTCGAGGATCTACAATTACATTACATGAAAAACATAGATAATATGCTCCTATTTTCTCTTCTATCTTCAATCTAAATACAAAAAAAACCCAACTCCATCACAGATGAAGCACTATATACAAGCCTTTTACAATTCCAGAATAAAAAGATTATGGTGACATGGAAGAAGTGGAATTATTCTGCCCATGTAAGTACAGCATATAATCCTATATATGCCATAATATAGAACCTTTACAATTGCTCTTCTTTAGAACTTGTCAATGAAAAAATTGCCTTAATAACACTGCTCGACATGCTGAATATTTAGCCGTCGTTACTCACTGAGGCTTTTTGCCATCAACAAAGGAGCTGGATTGGAAGCCATTTTCTGATACATCTAAACCACAATGCACATATTTTTCAGGTTTTAACTTCAAATGGAGTTGCAATTAGGACATTTAATACCGATTTAAATATATACTAGTCTGCTGCCTCACATGCGTTAGTCTGTCTTATTTGTTTCCTTTTCACCGAAATGCACCGATCTAACGTAGGGCCGCGGGGATGAGGTTAAAAATAAAAACCTCCAAGAACTAAAAAGATTTTTGTCAACTAATTAACACCTTCATCCGCCTCTAGATTCTTAAATAAAATGCTCAACATCATCAAAGCTGCTCAAATTTACACCTTGCCACACAGGAATTAGTTCCTCTCTGGTGTGAAATGCCAGTAATACAAAAGCTTTGGAAAACTAAGCTGAGAGAACAAGGCTTCAGCATAATGGTATCCAAACTGGTAAATGCAACAGTTTCATCTAAATATGGAGGAATCATGTCCACACAGCCATAACACGGGGAGACGAACTAGCCAGTCGGTTATAGACCATTTGACATCTTATCATCTGGTTCAGAGATGATAATGTAAGAGGGGAACGTGTAAAAAGAAGAACTTCCTCGAGAAAGGAGGGGGGTTGCAGTCCAGACTGTGGTCTGCAGTCCTGAAAAGTTACAGAAACCAGTCGGCAGACATTCCGGTGAAAATGGGTCAACCCCAAGGTGATTTATCACAGAATGAAATCATTTTTTGGTTTCAAAACGAGGGGATAACACTTGTATGTGACGTGTGTCTAATTGTTTAAATGCACATCTAAATGTCTCCAGCGTGGAGCGGCGTGTGTGTTTCAACAACTCCCTCCACATATTTAGATGAATCCCCTTTGTTCGGCGGTAATTTCAGAGTAAATAAATAAATAAATAAAGCCAACACAAAACCCAGCAGGGTTATTGTTTGATGTGTCACCACTTTGTAAGGAAGAGGTCAGCAGACTCAGCTTCCATTTTCACTGATGGCATTTTATAGTTGAAATATGAGGCCTGTCACTAAATGTCACCTCACCACCGCTTTGTCATCTCATCATTCTTTTCACCACTTGTCACACTGAAGCCCAGCTTGTGACACAAGCAAACTGTTAGCTTCCTTTCAGGCAGGCTGGTGGGCCTTTATTAATATTTATAGGAGTAACAGCTTAAGGCCAGCCCCCTTGAGAGTTATCACTCCTCTTTGCTGCCAAACACTTGCGAAATATATTGACAACTGCTTTCCAGCACCCCCCCACCCCCCCCTGAAAAGCTCCGAGTGCAGGTGTGTGCAGCAGGTTTCAAAAATATGCCAGTTTTCTGCAGGAACAAAGAAAGAAAAAAAAAAAAAAGTTACTCCCATTTGATTTAACAACATGAACAACAGCGGAAGCAGGTGCCATTCTTCAAAACAACTTGAAAAAAATGATTTAAAAAGAACTGGGACATAAAAATCTTGTTACTGAATAAAAAAAATAATAAATAGGCATACAGTCATGATGTCATGTCACGGATGTCACTGCGGTGTCTGGGTGAGTGAAAAAACACAGACTGCTGGCAGTGCCGTGATGGCTTTGAAAGCAATCAGCCAATTTGAACCAGTTTCCAGTGAAATGTTTGGCCCGCGTCTTTTACTGTGGAACTGCTCATATCGCCCGTCCCTCGTCAGACATAAGCAGTTGTAACACTGCCTCCCGACATAAAGTGGCACGCACACGGACGTAATCAAAGGGAGGTTGTTCCCGTCCTGGGACACTATCTGATTGCTTGGATTAAAGATACAAAGACTACAGACCGCAAAATTATTTCATCACTCTCTTGGCAAAGTAAATGTTTCCAGAGCCATCCTGATGGCTACAGGCAGACTATACAATCCCTTAATGTCACAGTCACTTTGGTTGTCAGTTTGAGTTGTTTTTTTTTTTTTTTTTTTTTTGCCTTGTTGGCTTTTACTGGTTGATGTTGTTCTGCATACGCTTGAAAAAGAGGTCTTCATAGGTCTATAAAATACATATAAGTCCAAAACCTAATCCGGACCTGTCAATCATTTGATGGCAGAAGTAATGGAGCTTTCCCACAATACAGTACCAGTGTTTTTGTTTTTAATCATATGAATTTTTCATATACCCCAAGACCGCTGAGCGTGTGTCGTATAAAATGTCAGGAACGCAGAGCGACATAGTTTGAGAGCGGGCTGTTTAGCAGTTGCACCAAACAAAGCAGCATGTGGTCATCTTGGCCCTAACCCTGACCTCACTTCTTCTCCATGCCTAACCCTAAACCCTTGCTCTTTCCCCCGAAATTGAGTTGTTTCTTGTACGTGATATACTTAGAAGCCGTCTGTTCCTCCACTTTTCTGAGATTTCTCTCAAAATCCTCTATTGTAGTGAAAACTTCGGGACTTCTAGCTTGGGGAATAGTTGCCGGCAGCCGGCCCTCAGTGCGTCACTTCCGGCACCACAGCCCTATAATAGCCCTGTAATATTGTGATGGAGGATTCCCACATGATAGACCATTAAAGTACGGGCTACTCTTCAACTTCAAAATATGAATTGCTTCCAACAAGTGAGCTTTTCTTTTTATTAACTGGCAGGAAACGCAGAACAATCAGAAATAGAGCAGCTAAAAGTGGTGACTGTGGTTAAATAAATAGTGTTAAAAGAAATATGAGAAAATAATAGTGCCATGCTGTAACAATATCTGACATTCAAAGAGATGGGTCATTCACTTATGGTTAAATAATTGGTGCAGCCCAATATGCTGCGATGCATCCAAGGAAAGATGATTTCGGATTTCAACTTATTGATAGTTGAGAAAATATGACTTGTTCACAAGTCATATTTTCTTGCAGGATAATAAATATAAATATAGCTTAGACGAAGTGCCATTTTACACATTTGTTGCCCCGCTGCTAATTTGCCATTCCCTCTAGATGAGGCTGACCTCTTTTTACAACACAGTCAATAACAGGGTCAGATCTTCTCAGGTCTACTCCGTTATTATTCATTGTGTCGGGTCACGAGTCCAACGGTTCGGGCGCACCTATGAAGACCTCCAGCTTGTAAACGTGTAGATACTCTTCTTATGTAAATTCCTTAAGAATCAAAGGGTTCAGGGAAGGGCAGGCAGTACATCCCATGTGTTAAATAAAGTTGTTTTCTTTTTTCCTTAGGTGGCATCAATGAGCCGAGTAAATATTCCTTTAAGCCACAAAAACAAGTGATATGGAAAAAAAAAAATCTGTGAACGCGGGGGGAAAAAAAAGCAATAACCCCAACAAAAATTACTCTTTTAATCATGGCTATGAACATACATCATTTAAATTCTTTAACTTTAACTACCATTCGCTACACTTTCAGAAGAATATAAAATGACTTGTGTGCAATTTTCCAGTAACAGATGCTGACAAAAAGCCAATTCCAGCCTAGTAAAAAATGGCCCTGATTTGAAAATGTTTAAAGGGAGAGAGAGAGGGGGGGGGAGGCTTAATCAGAGAGGAGTGTGATAAGCTCTTAAATGTCCTGCACCTTCTCTTTAATGTCGTCCTAATTTGGATCCTTTAAAGATGCCTCTGTCATGGCAATCACAGCTTACACTCACAGCGGCAAATTAGCATGAGTTCTGACAGGAACTCAGCGCCGACATCGAGGACTACTTGTGATTAAACCTCGACAAACAGTCTGGAAATGGGCAGAGCGAGATTTTGGTAGCCTCCTCCAAGTCATGCCTGAAATAAACAGCGCTGAAAGCCTTGCAATCCAGTCAACACGGGACTCATTTGTAAGGCTTTAAACGTCCGTGTGCCGCCTGCACATAAAGATGGATGACATAACTCCTCCACCAAAAGTAAAGCTAAATCACCTTGGCTGCAGTATAGGTCGTAAACCCCGCCTCAAATGGACGGGACGTGGGCCAAATTAAAAAGTCAAAGTGCAATCTTCTGGTTTTCTGAACACTGAGTTCTGGTTTTCGTATTTCTGATAAGTTTGGATTTAATAAGGTATTTAAAGGGGGGTGAAATCGTGATTGAGGGAGCGGAGACTGAATTTGCGATTGGTCAAGCGAGTTTATCTGTGGAACCCTGACACCATGGCTCCACTTCACAATTACTACTGCACAAGACTCTGAGTCACCAGCACAAACTGGCAGCACCCATATTTAGGATACTTCATGTTTGGACAGTGGGAGAAAAATCTTTAAATATAATCTAATATAAAAAAACAAAGGAAATCCACTGTTATAAATGCATTATAACTATATACAAATAGCATAGTATTATAGTATTATTTGACAAGTATTTGATTTAGTCCATGAAATGTCAGCTAAAGCTGAATAATTTTGATTTATGTTCATCAAAATGATGTTTTGTTTTGTCTACTAACCAAATGTTTTAATGATTTATTCACAGTATGGAGCAGAAAATAATCACATTTAAGAAGCTGAAAGAAGTCAGAGAACTTGTTTTAACACTCAAATCAATTTGTTAATTAGCACAATAGCTAAAAGGTGATTATTTAATAATCAATTTATCGCTGCAGCCCTGGAGCACAGTTGTAGATAGGCAAGATGATGATTATCCAAAAATATTCACGAGTTTCACAAAACAAATGAGAAGAGAAGCAGATAAGATTTCATGTAACATAGACAGCGATGTTGCCACTGGTCAGCAGAGACCAAATATCAGCCATTTGATCCACGCAAAAAACTCCAACTTCAACACACAGTTACACACTCTGGCTTTTAACGTCAGGGTATTACCAAGAAAATATTCCATATGAATAACAGATATGACAACCAAGTTAAAATAAATCTACATCAGCAACAACTCAGTAAAAGGCATTGAGCCAGTTTATTAAACACACCAGTCCTTACTGTGAGAAAATGCCATATTCACACATTGGCATCAAAATCACTACTTTTTTTTATGAGCCGCTGTGACTCACCTTCAAAAATGTCTTTACTCGGTTTGAGCTATAAATAAGGTCCTGGTAGTGTTGCTTCTGAGAGTAGCCATGTCATCATTCAACACATTGCACAGTCATACTGGCTGCAGCCTCCGTACAGTGTATGTTGCTTTTCCGATTGTAACTCACTGGGGTTTAATTACCTGCAAATTAACAGCAGTTTCACTATCTTGCATAAGATTATCCTGGTCATGATGAAATGCCACGAGGGAGTTGATGGGTGGGAAGCTTCCCAAGAAGCAGAAAAATATGAGATGTCATATTGTTAGTGTGATAGCGCTAAGGACAGCGATTCCAGTCACCCTCGTGATGCGACCTTCAAACACTGTCAGGACGTCTCATCATTCCTGTCACTTTTTTTTTTTCCCCCCAGAGTTCAAAACAAGTTGAAAATCAGTCATCAATTGACTGGCTCTTTGTGTATGTGCCGTCCGTAACTGCGGCAGACCCACAGTATGAAAACAACAATGTGAGTGGGGCAATTTCGTGCAGTGCATTTAACTCTGGTGGTGTAAAACTCGTTGACCCGACAGCTGGACGGAGTGAGTCTGTGAGTAGTCGTCAAGAGCAGTTTGAAATGGTCAGCCTCAATTTTGCTCCATCAGTGAAGAGTTTTTTAGTGCGTGATGGGCAATCAAACACAAAGATCCGTTAGGTCAGCAATGACAAAGCTGCTCTATTAGAGGGGAAAAAACTGTTAAATGACACTTTGACATTTCATTTTTCAAAGCCTTTTTTTAGTGGTTTTAGATTTTTCTCTCATTTGTCAGCTTCATTTGCTGCCACATGTCTCACTTTCATTTGCATGTTTCAGCAAAATCGGCAACACTAAAAGTGTTTTTTTTATTTATTTCACGAGTCAAACTGATTTATATCTCTAGTTCATGTAAAATACTTGACAGGTTATAACTAGGGGTGGGAACCACAGGGTACTTTCACGATACGATACGTGATAATAATATCACAATACCAGGATTCTGTGATAATTAATATACTGCAAGACAATCATGTAGCGATACATCACGACATCTGTCCAACTGTAGAAAACATCCATGATAAGATAAAAGTGCAGGATTTCTCTATTTATTCAGAACATGGAGAACAAAGTGCATAAAGGCTATGTATTGAATGTGGATGGATGGCATCTCTTAGCGTAGCTTTCTCCACCATTATCCCGCTGTAAACTCATTCACACAAACACTCCCACAGTCAGGTTTGATAGTTTTGCTTGACAGGGCACATTAGCAGATAACGGACACAGCATCACCTCTGCTCACGCCGACTAAACCGAGGCAAACTAATTACATACCAACAACAAACACCTAAGTTACGCACTGCAGCTTTAATTTAAAAACTAACAGCTGATAGCGTCCAGGTCATGTTTAACACCGCTCACTTTCAAAGTTGACAATGAGAAGCTCCCGAGACGAGCTGCAAAACCCATCCTAACAAAACTGGAGGTTGTCAAACTTTCCTCCATTCATCCTAAAATAAGCCTTGAATCAACCATTCTCCCGGCGAAGCTCGTGGACCAGCTGGACCCAGGTATACCCCGGAGATTTTACTCTTTTGCTGAATCTCATTTACCTCAGTTTCCCTCTTCCCAGTGTCCTATTTGGGAAGTGGCTATCTCCCTCTCTCCTATCCTCTCAGCCTATATATTTAAATACTGTACCCTACAGATCTGTAAGTTTAATTCACAAAAAAAAACTGTGCAGCTAAGCATAGGTGATTCAATGGTTGCTTAGCAACAGAGAAAAAAAAAATCCAACTGCACTGCTTCTTTAAAATGTAGGTTTCAACCCTTCAGGCAGCACTGTGCAAGTCTGTCTGATCAGAGCATTAATAAGGACAGTGCCAAACGTCCTTCATGGAAAACATCTGACCAGATCCTAGAGTTCAGGAAACACTAATGAATGCATTTGGCTGGGAGCGTCGTCATCACAGAACATGGGGATATGCCAAGAGGCAGTGTTTGCACCACTAAGTGCACCTGGTCCTATAAAATGGCCTCATATTATTACAACCATGCAAGGCAACCATCAGACCTAATGACCCTCCTGAGATGGCTGCTCATCCCATTACCAGTCCAGAACCATGTTTAAAAGTGCGAACGAGACTCCGTCTGTTGGAGGCATCCGCACGCTCTCTCTGTGCATTAACCTCCTTTCAAAGTAAGAAAAAAAGACAAACGCACCTGCTGAATCAATACCATCGACAAAACCAGTGCCTAAACAGAATGCAAAAAAAAAAAAATGCTAAGGTATTATGTTTGTCCAAGATTTAAAACTCATACTCATCTCTAACCTCAAAGGAAATATCTTTTTACGCCACGCTGCACTAATAAAAGTTCATAATAACTTTATAAAAGCATAATGATTTACTGATGTTAACAAATACAGAGGCGGGCAAGTCATGAGTGACAACAGCCCTCAAAATGACGCACTTCTATTTCCTTCATCATGAATTAAATCACATTTAAGAATCGCATTTTGACCCAGAGAGGAAATAAAAACAGGTCTAGCAACACCTGAGCGCTTTTACTTCAGCGACAGAATCCAAAACTGTGGAACACATGAAGGACTTTCTTTCTTTTTTTTTTGCATTATTTATTTAAGAGACGCAGGATTAATGCATGAAGTGGGAATTCAAACGCCGGCCATCGCTGCTCCATTCTACTAGGATGATGTTTGTGCTCGGTGAAAGATACTAAAGCTGAAGATATATGACAAGAGGGGGATTTTACTTTAAACAAAAGGACCTGAAAACATGCCAATGCTCTGCTGCGGCAACGGGAAGACAGGAACATATCAAAGTGGAGACTGTAACGATAACGAACCGCACACCTGCAGATTGTCGTGAGCTTAAAAATGAGAGTCATTCCCAAAAATTGCTACATGTGTAACGACGAAAGGCCGGACACAAAGAGGAGTCTGTCTCTGTGTTCCCAGG